>NW_019397665.1:16632-49916 GCF_000591075.1 Eurytemora carolleeae | reverse complement strand
CCGACACCCATCCGTTTTGAGGAGAGACGGATTCAGGGTCTTTTCGGTCTAAAAACGACTCTTTTATTAGTACTAAAACAGAGTCGGGCCGGCGCCCGTTTTTGGGGTCGTGCGGGTCGTTTTCAGACTCTAAAACAGCGTCGCTTGTTCTATGCGGGTAGTTCTTTAGTATATCCACCAATAAAATCGAAGAATCTTCGAAGCGTGGAAATTTTTACATGTTTATGTACATGTGTTTGTTTAAAGGGAGTGACCAGCAATGTATGTTAGTTCAACTGAGAATGCAGTTTTGTAAAGAAATTTATTAGGATTCATTTGAGACATATCTGACGTTTTTACGGTGCATATTTGTTCAGTAAGAGTGCAAATTCAATTTTTAAATCCTTCTTCATTCTGACTGAAGAGATGATTTTGAGAATCGGTTCTTTAAGAATCAGTCAATAACAACGACGAAAAAAGTAGCTAAATTCGAACGTAAACTAATTTGGATGTTTAGGAACATGTTTCTCAATAGAATCAAATATTTCCTTTTCATCATTGTATTGAATTCCTTATTCTCTACAAATTTGTTCGCAGATTCTTCAAATTCGTCAAATGTCGTCTTTTCAAAATTTCATAAAATCTACAGAAAACGTTTATGAACACTGATACATTATCAGAAACTAATAACTGAATAAGATTTGTTATTTTCGATGATAAGAGATAATTTTTATTTTCTCAATCTTTTCCTTAACAACTGATCAGATTACTTTTTTTGTGGTCGTCATTGTATACTTTTAAAAAAAACTGTCCTGAAAGTTAGCCCTCCAAAGTGGACATTTTATGCAAGTATGTTTAAGATCGAATTTGCACACTTGCTGAACAAATATGCAATTTAAAAACGTCTCAATACAATCCTAAAAAATTACTCTATGCAATACTACATTCTCAATACATTGCGGGTTATGTGAAATACCTATTGATACATTTTATTAACTCTTTCAAGTCTATATCTATCTTTTGGTCACATTTAAACTTTAAAAGTCTCGAATAAAAATAGTTTTCAATAAAGTTTATCAACTCTAAAAGTTATATCTATCATATCTATCTCTCTGTTTCAAACTGTAAAACTGTATAGGATGAAAATTATCGGGGTTTGTTTGTTTATTTACAAATAAAATTGAAAATGAAAATTGTAATACTTTTCATAAAGTTTATTAACTCTACATGCCTATCATAGACCGGGTACTGTGAAAAGTCTGGCCGTGCCATAAAGTTAAAGTAAAGCCGGCAAAGGATAGGGTCTGGTCGGTACTTGCCGAGCGTCAGTAAAGCCGCTCCAAGCGGTCGGGTCGGTACAAGGGGTCGGGCCGGTACAAGGGGTCGGGGCATAGAGAATAGAATATATATTAGAGAGGAATTAAAAGAATCTCTCGGTATGAATTTTTTCAGTCCCTTTCAGCCTGAAAGGGAGTTCAAAGTGTACAAATCATGTAAATGTTCACAAATTATGTGCAGTAGAGTACATTAATACAGTATGTTCTCTAGACTATTCATTTCAATTTCGAAATTTTTAAAGCTGTTAAATAAACTTTATAATGAATTAGGTGAATAAAAACCATCATTTGATTTATAGTTATAACGGAAAATAATCGTTTGTAAAGTGAAAGGCATATAGTTGTGAAATGATCATTGGTCAATTATGAAACCAGCCTATTTCATAATTTGGTTTTCTTTTATAACATTAATTTTAGATTTTCTATAAAATGTTATTCCAGGGCCCAAAAGGTTATATAGCATAAATATGTGAAGTACACCTGCAGTATGGAAATAGTACAACAAAATGGCCGTTTTACACTTTTTTCTAGTAAATTCCCCTCTATATATATATTCTATTCTCTATGGGTCGGGGCGGTACAAGGGGTCGGGCCGGTACAAGGGGTCGGGCCGGTACGAAATCAAATTGACCCTAGTTCACCGTGTAAGTATATATATAAATATCTATCTCTCTATTTCAAACTGTAAAGCTCTGAAATAAAAAAATATCGGGATTTGTTTGCTTATTTACAAGATTTTATCTATTCTGGCAACCACATTTCATACTTTATAACACTGTAGCGAAAGAAGCCAATTCTATGCGGAAAGAGAAAGTGGTAAAATATCCATTATTGATAAAATCTTCCTTACCCATAAATTGTAAAGAAATGCCATAGAAACCACAACCGACCAATAGTAGACTAAACGCCCTGCAACACCAAGAAGGTTATGATACAGTAACACCCATAAAACTGTGGAATAGGAAGGACGACTGTTGGACTCAAGTATGATTGTAATTAGTCCAAAGGCCAAATTTAAAGAATTTGAGACGCGGCTCAAATATGGTTGGCTCCACTTAAAATTGTATTCAATGTTTTAAGATTCAAGCCAGGGCTCAATTGAAACCGGTTTTAGGCGGATTTGAGACGCGGCTCAAATTCATTAATTTTGGACTCAACTAACATGAAACAAGGTAATTGTGCAGTGTGCTCAGACCCATTTCGCTTAAAACGTTGATGTTCAAGCCACATGGTAGACTTTACGCCGAATTTAAATAATTTGAGCCACGGTCTAAATTTGCGACGCGGCTCAAATATGGTTGGTTCCACTTAAAATTTTATTCAATGTTTTAAAATTCAAGTTGGCGCTCAATTGAAAACGGTTTTTGGCGGATTTGAGACGCGACTCAAATTCATTAAATTCGGACTCTATTTGCTTTACAGCATGACATCACTTATGCATAAAATATCGTCTTCATATTTCACAATTTTATAGTTGTCACTGTATTCGGATATTCCACACTGTTAGGCTTTATATAGTATAAAAAATATATATGAAGAATTTTACATTATTTAATAATCTTCAGAAATGATAATAGAATTTTAAGAAATATTTGATGTGAATTTTATGAAACTGTAAGATGACATCTAAAAAAAAAATTTAATTTATGATTAGGAATGGCTATTTGTTTTTTTATAAATGGTATTGATGAATTTATGATTGATATTATCATTTTCGTAGATATGGGAAAATAACTTCCCCAGTGCTTCAAAATTACAGGGCTACCCAGAAAAAGAATAAGAGTTCAAAAGCTTAATTCTTTCATCTTAAATTCCTAGTTTCTGTGAACTTGTTTTTTGTCTTTGAAGATTATTAAAGTCTCATCCTTTGTGGGTAACCTTATACTTGAAGATTATGATGGGCTTCGTTAAAAGGTCCATTTTTAACATTAAAAAAAGAAAAATGTTTTAAACATTGTAAAAAAGAGGCTCCCCAAAATTTTGAGATGTTGCTTCTGTTTCAAAATGTTATGCTTGATAAGTTTGCTTTGATCTCATTATGCTAAATTCTTCCTCTGATGAAAGATATTAAAGATTTTTTAACCGATTTTTCAAAACAATTGACAAAATCATTTACATAATTCGTTTTGAAAAATCGTTTTAGTTAATATTTTTGGTCAAAAAAAAACTTTGTGTAAAAACTAATAAAAGCATAAAATTCAAAAATTCTTGGGGAGCGCTGTTAGATTCCAAATACCTTGAATGTTTTGAATACGGACCAGCAGACGATGCCCTACTCCTACCTGAAGGATCAAATACAAAAGTCCAGCGGCATCTTCGTCGATCCAGAGTTCGTCGTTCTACTTTCCAGGAATCCAGCCGTAGCTAAATATCAATCAATCAATCAATGTCTTCCATTAGAGGAGCTTTTAGCGTTATTCTAAGTGACCCTCAATTCAAAGATGGCAATGCCCGATTCACTACAGTACTCTTGAAACCTTTAATTTATCAATAATCTGGAAGATATTGACGTTTTTCTAGGGTTAAAACATCCTTTGTGTTTTCTTCCAGTGGAAATTTACATATCTTTTTGTAGACCACCAACACTTAAAAATAATCAGTTTTTAAAACTATTGATATCTAATTCATACTTGATTAAACAAAGCTTAATTCTGGGCACCTTTGTGAATCAGACATTACCATCTCTGCTTTTAGGGTAACTTGAAAATACGCTTTCAGTCCCTTCACTCCCCAACAAAACCCACTTTTTATTCGGTTCGAGCACTGCAAAATTACTGCTTTACGCTTTGAAAGCTTAGTTTATGCATAGTGCCTTTAACCATATCACATCATTATACTTGGTGTCCTGATAACTCCTATGGCTTTGAACATTGAGTGAGAACTTTTTAGGATGAGCATTTGAATTACATAATTTATATTCCCTTATCAACAGCTCTTCAAATAAGGAGGAACACGTCTTGATTAATGATAACATTCTTATTTATTTTATTATAAACAGGGTGTCCCACATCATATTAGATCAAATAAAGGTTTCGTATATATCTAATAGATATCAATATTTAATGTTTATACTCTTCGAAATTAATGACAATATACAGGGTGAGTAAAAAAAATGAGATTTGAGGCGCATGGTGCTAAATTGTAATTTTTTGTGCTACTCTCCTATATGTTGTTTTTTCAGTATTTTTGGAAAATTTGTAATTTTTTTTGATACTCCAATGCCCAAAAGAAAATCCGCGAAACTTATTTATCTCAAAATTAAAAGTTCAGAAAAACATAAATGTGTATATAAATTATTTCTATCAAAATCTAAAATCTTTTAAAGATTGAATCAAAGAATGACAGAAAATTTGCAAAATTGTAATAAGGAAATTTGCAATTTTTAGTTCTGGTTAATTTTTAAGGAAAAGTTATTTAAATTCTCTAGTTCCTTTCTTCTCAGTATATTCTAAGGTATTAAATATACGCTGTACAGTTGAAACCCTAAGAACCATTGAAAAACATTTTTTCCGCAAAAATTATTTCATGACTCACCCTGTATATGTATAGTGAGAACTGGAAGACGAAGACGAAGTTAAAGCATTAATTAAGTGTATTTAAGTAAAATGGGTCTGATTACACGGAACAATTACTGTACATCCTGTTGATAATTGGAAGCTATTTAAAAATTAAAACTTGTACCTAAAAGTCCTATTGCTATTCCAGAGTTTTCTAACTGTATACTAGCTAAAAGTAGCTCAATAGAAAGCTATTTATAAAATGTGATGCCGAATTTAAAGAATTTGAGCCGCGGCTCAATTTGAGACACATCTCAAACATGATTGGTTCCACTTAAATTTCTATTCAGTGTTTCAAGATTTAAGCCAGCGCTCAATTGAAACCGGTTCTTAGAGGATTTGAGACACGGCTAAAATTCATTAAATTCGGACTCAAATTAGTCGCATTAACGTCGTCTCCCGTTTTTATTTAATCCACTATGATGTGGGACACCCTGTATTTCCTATTAGTCTCTGACTGTCTACTATATGATATATGGCCGGATACGTAGAAATATTGTTTCCTCACTCTATATAGATAAATATATAAATATATAAATATATTGTAATTTCGCAAATTCAAAAAGAAATTCTTTTTATTGTTTTTGCTTTCCGAAATTGTAAAAATGAACTGTCAGGTGTTTCGAAGGTATAAGCGAAAATTTGTTTTGAAAATCATTTTACCATGGACATTGTACCGAGTACGTGCATAGAAAAAAAACGCCCACTCGTAATCAAATCTCCCTAAAGCTAAAACTATTTTGTTATTGTAACATTATTGTTTTATTGGATCAAATTTTGACCAAAATTACTGACCCATGATTCCACAACAGCGGGATGTTAAGTTCTTCAACTAGCTGTCCCTTGTGACAACTAAATCAAATAACACCCTGCTTCGTTTTAGTGAAGTAATTCCCCCATTTTCATCTCAAAACACGAGAAAATTGTGTGTGTACTTCTACTTTTTTAAATAAAATGAAAATTGTACAGTAAAAAAATATATTTTTCTTTTTAGTTTTTTCTTAATTGACAGTTATTTGAAACAAAGTATTTTTCTCTAGTCAAGTTTATTCTAAAAATGAGAATGATTGGGTACACAGTTCTGGTGATAACTTAACATGCCGCAAGAGAATATTTACGTTCGACCCTGATTCAAAAATGTCGAATTCTTTTCGAATTTCAAAAAATAAAAATAAATTTGAAAATTTGTTGTCCTATTTTTGAAATGCACGAAGAAAAAAGGCTTGCAGATAAACAGCATAAAAGCTAAGACTGTTTCCAGAAAGCCTAGTACAAGGTGTCCCAATAAACATGAGAATTCAGTGACGAATTCGATATCGTCTTTTTAGATAATTCTTTGATTTAGTATAGTGATACCTACTGAGAAAGCTGTAATCTGTAAGAGTTTCGTCTGTTATGTTCACATTTTGTTTGTTCATGTTTTGACTGTATACGGTTGTACTTAGTAAAACAAGAAAATTGCAGAATACAAACAGAGTAAACTTGACCGTCTTCACTGTTCATCTTGCGGAGACATTATAGACACATCTTTACAGTCTTTTACCTTTTTCATAAAATTAACTCTAGCGGACATAATAATATAATGGCTTTTGACAAGGACGATATCCAATTCGTCAGTGAATTCCCATGTTTTTTGGGACACCCTGTACTATTAATGATATTTCAAGTACTATTCCTGTTTTAGCATTGTGCTAAAATGTATTTTTTTTGCAAAATACTGGAAGAATCTTCGAAAATATCTGGAATAGTCTAAAATCTATTTGTATTCCTTGTCATGTTGAATGTTCAAAGCATTTTGCAAATCATTTATAAAATACAAAAGTTCTTAAAATACTGCTGCTGATTGCAATATTATTTGATGCCCAAGATGTTTGGAACTGACATGCGGAAATTATTTCAACTCTTTGAACAATTGTAAAGTTGTCGTTAAATATGTCACGAGCTGAAGAACTAGTAGAAAAAAAATATGTCGCGAGCTGAAGGGCCAGTGAAAAAAATATGTCACGAGCTGAAGGGCCCGTGGAAAAAAAAATTTGAAAAAATAATTTAAAAAATAAAAAGTCGATGAGAATTTAAACAATATTTTTTTTAATAACAAGTGCTTAAATTCTACTTTTAGAGTTTTCGGAAAAGTAAAAGAATTTAAGCGATCATAAAACGCGAAAAGTTTTGCGGATTCCAAGTTTACATAATAAATTATGTATATTAAAAGTTTAAAAGAATACCTAGTAAACTAGGTAATGGCTCCCATAACAGAAATTTAACTATTTAGATTTAAATTTATTCTGTTTAGTTAAGTTTTATATTTGAATTCCTCGAAACATGGTTTGAGTTTATTTCAACAGAAATACTTTGAAGTGTTGCTGAATTAGATTAATTAGGATCTATTCAATTTTATCCCATAGGATCAAATCATCCACATACTACAGTGCGAAACCCGTAAAACTGTGGAATAGACAGGCGACTTTTAGACTTAATTTAGATAATTGATAATTAATAATTGATCATTTTTAGACAAATAACATATATCTTTTAGTAGTAATTGGTGTTTTTAAATATAGTTTTTTTCTCAACTAAGTTTAAGATTAAAAAAACTTTTTTTCATGATAGCTTATAAACACTTTTAAGCCAGTTCTTGATTTAATCATCTGCAGGAGAATTAAAAAAAAATTGAAATTGTCAAAAATTCAAAGTTATGAGCTGTGTTACTGTATAGTGTATAGTGTGAAATAGTCAACTTAGTCTTGTGACCTGGAATAAAAATATAGAAACTTTGAAACTACCCAAATATTCCCAAAATCCCCAAAGACTTTTAAAATCCCCAAATCTGCACTTTTAAGGAAAATCCTCCAAGGTTTGTCAGTCTGGCTAGATTTTGATAATTTTGATAATTCTCAAGATATTTAGTTTCCTCTGACCAGAATATATCATTGATTTTTCATGCGAAAGATGTCAGGGTGTGACATCGGTGTTTGGTTTACTAATATAGACAGTACACTGCAGTACAAAAAATGCGCGCACTTCTGAAATAACTATCTTTACAATTATAATTCTTAGTTCCACACCATCAATATATAGGCCTTGCGTGAAAGCCGTTAATTTGTTATGCCAAACCCAACCTGAATTTAAATACTTAAAAGTTAGAATCTTTTAATGGATGTCATTACCATCTAATGACAGGTTTTTGGCCTCAAATTTAACAATATTTCATTAGGGCTGATTTAGATCTAACGGAAAGTTGTCCTTGGTTAAGTAAAATTTCCTTAACTTCCATGTCAAGAAGTTTTAAATAACTATAATTTCCAGTAGTTGTACTTAATTTTATCGCTTTTGGGATGAAAATGTTCGAATTTTTCACAAAAACTTTGCAGAGCGAATGATTAATTAAATAAATTGTCCCAAAAGTCGTTAAGTAACTTAACCTCCCTCTTTTGGGGGAATCTAAGGTCGGTAATGTTGATTAATAGGGGTTAAAAGTATTTTTTATCTTAAATGATAAACAAATTAACATTCCAACATTCAATATATGCACCTGACCTCAAACTTCTAGCTGTGTTTGTGTTTAACAGTGTTTGTATGTTAGATCCATAGATTGTTTAACAATATAGATAGAACATTATATGTCGTCTTTTTCATTGATTAACAATACAGATAGAACATTAGATGTCGTCTTTTTCAAGATTGAGGGTTTTTTTCGTTCACAAAAATCCTGAGGCAGAAGCCCAAATAAGTTACGTGCATTCCGCGTTACATTACTTGGGGCTTCTGCCTCAGAGTTATTGTGAACCCTTAAATCTTGAAAAGACGACATCTGGTGTTCTATCTGTATTGTTATTTATCTATGGTTAGCTGGTTTGCATCACTTAGTAAAACTTTGGACAAATATGATGGGGGGGGGGGGAATAATAATATTTATATGAGTAAAGGACCGGGCTATAACAAAAACAATTATTAATATTGGATCCGTCTTACAAAAGAAGAAAAACATATTCTTTGTATTCTTATTTTTAGAATAATATTTTCATATGTACGTTGTACAGGGTGAAGAAAGACATAAAAAAAAACATTTCTTTGCTTCGAACCAAATAAAATTCAAGTGAGCGTCCATATGTTGGTATTATTTTGCAAGGCCAAATATTTTATACATAACACAATTTATAATCCAAACCTTCATGGAAATAAATATTTTGTAAAAAATATCTGTTGCTTTTTGTCCAGAATACCCACGTACCTTGATAAAACAATGTATTCAGAGATATCGTGGAATATATCCCTCCCCCCTTTCCCGGGGCGTTATATATTTTAACGTCTCTTGACCAACATTACCCTCTATAGCGGGATGTTGAGTTACTTAAGTAACTATTCCTTGGGACAATTAAAAAAACATCCCGGTTTGCGAAGTTTTCGTGATGTTTTGTAGACAAAGGACTTGAGTCTTTGTCACAAACTCAAATTTTCTAATCCTTATATTTTAGCAATTTGATGGTGCAAACCTTGATATTTCAAACTTAGATTATTTGATCTATAACCAGAATTCATAGTTTGAAATATCTAAGGTCTACGGCATTGGGTTGCAAAGATATAGGGATTAGAAAATTTGAGTTTGTGACAAAGACTCAAAATCCTTTGGTCTTGGGTCTTGGTCAAGTAAAATACTAGCTTCCGCCAGAAGGGGACGGTGGGGCACGGTGTTGTATTTTCGGGGGTCAGGGGGGTGACTGGTTTTTGCCGCAATATTCCTTTTTTGAATGAATGAATTGTGGCTAGCATTGATTTTTAATGATTTCAATTTATAATTACTTTTTCCGTTCATAAATGTATCCTTAATAAATGGATCCTGTAAACTCACAATATATATAGTAGATGTCGTCTTTGTTAAAGCGCGGTATATTTCGAGAAAAAAAAATTTTACAGCAAAAGTACAAGAAAGCACATCGGTTTCAGGATACTCTAAGTATATAAATAGATTCTTAATTTATGAATTTATAAATAGCCATCTAAAATTTAAAAAAGATTTCTTTTAAAAGACATCTTAAGAAGCCAAGCCTTATTTGACATAAATAAGAGGTTTTTGGAATAAACTCATAACAATATTTTTATTTTTTACCTTATCTTGAATTTCTTTTTTTCTGTTCTCTCTCTGCCGTCGGGTAACATCCATCTCAGAGGAAGCATTGCAACTTCTAAAGGGTACCATTGCCAATTGTACATGTCTTTTTTTAATGAAGAATCATTTGAAAGTACAACGTAAGAGAGAGATTTAAAGACTAATTACAATTTAAGCAAACACAGCCTTCACAATTAATTTCCAATGGAATTGAGTCTCTGCCACAACCTCTAATTTCATCTTCGCAACACAATGTCGTAGACCTTTGATATTTCAAACTTTAATTCTGTTAGATAAAAAATAAGTTTGAAATAAGTTTACATCATCAGGTTGCAAAGTTATTGGGATTAGAAAATTCGATTTTGTGGCAAAGACTCAACTTCTTTGGAAATTATTTATTTTACGCTGGACAAATCAAACTTTTCGTAATTCGGGCAATTCATACTCTTTAAGTATGGGACATGAAATTGGAAAATGGAAAATGGAAGAATCAAACTTGTCTCACTTCGTTCAATTTATATTTTGTAAATATGTTAGAGCTGTGAGATCAGATTTTCTGCTTAAATTCTCTTAAACTGTCCGTTATTTTTCAAGTAATCCTCCCAGTTTGAAATAAAAATAAAATAATGCCTGATTCATAATTGAGACCTTGATTTCTATAAACTTGAAAAGTGTTTAATTCTGTTCATTTCTCAAGCAAAAAATATAATCATTTTTCAAAAAAACATGAACATCTAGTTCGTTCGGATTTAGACAACGCTATTAAGGGAATCGCACATGCTACTCTATCAAATAAGGGTACCTTTAAATTCCGTTTACAGTCCCTTTAAACAAAAACTAAATTCGATTAAATCCACATTAAACTATGATAAAGATAAGAGAAACATAAAACTATACATTAACTTTTAGTAGAAAAAGAAGCCTTATATTTTATTGAAAAGTTTTGTTCTTCCTAGTTTAACTTTACGACATTTAATTGTTGAGTTTAATTTTTATTATGGCCATTAACATTAATTCTAAAATACGAGATTTTATTTTGTACATTTAAAGATTAAGAAAACCATTTTAGAACTATTAAAGGGAAAGTTATCGTAAATTCAAAGTGAGTCACAAATGTAAAATTTAATCAACAACGGGTGGTGCTCTTTAAACATTTGTCTGAGAACAAGTAATAGCCTTGTTTTTCTATAATTTAAATATTTCAATTCTTAGCACGATTCTAATAATTATAATAATAATTCTGCCCCTTTAGTAGAAGTAAATTCAACCTGAAGCATAAAGTCTTACCGCGTCAACCTTGTTGCACCGGCTAGTCCTGTCCATAGAGCTAGGTAAAATACAAAACTGGGAAAGGTTGACCGGCCGGCTCGGAAATTCAAATGTACTACGGCTGCCCGTTATAAGGGCTTAAAGCATAAAGCCTTTTTAAAGAAGGGTCTCTTACATTCATTACGAACATTCCATCTTTTTTGAAGTGACTGCAAATTTCAACTTGACCTCCATTGATATAGAGTGGCATCCCAGATGGACACTGGTAACCTTTAAAGCTTGGTCATTTTAAGTGATATTACATAGTCATGTTTTTGATCATGAAAATTGATTATTTTCATTTGTGTTTTATCTACAATAGTGATTTGCGCATCTCTTGCTTCAGAAAAATTGGCGAAATTATCAGAATTAAACAAATTTCACAGGTTTAAAGAGTACCGTTGTGAATCAAATGAGAAAGTTTTATACCTGACAGGTTTATGGGTAGGTGAAGGGGATTTTGGATTAGGAGGAGAGATTAACCTAGTTTTACCCTTAGAGTCTAGCAGGGACTGTCGGGATCCAACCTGGAGATATCAAAACCATTTTAGTTATTTTAGTTTTTAATTTATTTTATTTCTTGACAACCCAAGGTTGTATAATAAGGTTGGGTACTCTCGACGGAAAATGTCGTCTCCTAAGCATATAAATTTGGCTTGTCTGTCTGTTTGTTTTTCTGTCTGTTTGTATCCAATTAACGTCAAAACGGCTGAACCGATCGGGCCCAAATTTTTTGCGTGACATCACGTGACCACAGGGAATGTTTATGAATGATAAAAATTTTTAAAAAATGTATTTTTAATTTTTTAAAAAAATTAAATTCTTGAAAATCCGCGAATTTTTTCTTTTTAAATCCGCAACATTTTTTTCTTCTTTCTTTTAAAATGTAAACAAAAAGAACATGTTCAAAATTTAAATAGAAGATGGGCGCGAAGCGCCCTAAAAGCCTAGTAGATAAAAAACCTCATGTGACGTCACTGATTATAGAGGTGATAACGACGTCATATGAGCTGGTTTTATCCGCTTAAAAGACGACATTTTCCGTACATTGGTGCAACCTAATCTGAAAACTTTTTTTAATCTCTTGATCTTGATCTCAATATCATTTCACTTATTCCTTCAGAATACAGTAACACTTTGAGGTATCGAATAAAAATCAAATTAAACTGCAGATTAACAAAAGATTAAGATTAAGCATTTTTATCTCGATATCCACAATACAAAAGTACCCAGAGATGGGAACTTTTAAATGGGATATCCTTAATCCTGATCGGATAATTAATCTGGAGATTAAAAATGAGTGGAGAACAAGCAATATTTAATCTGCAGATTAGGAAAAAGAGTGGATTAAGCCTTAATCCCGATATCCACCATTCTAAAGTTTTCAACTCAGCTCTAATATCAACGTTTTACAACATCAGGTTGCAAAGATTAGGGATGAGAAAACTCTCGTTGGACAAATTGTGTTTCTTGTTTTTTGATCTGAGCAACAAGCCAAATTCATCCAATAAAATTTGAAGACTGATCGAAATTATTTCGTACTGATAAAAGTATAATTTTCTCATATTTTTTTTCTTATTTTTAGATTGCTCCGAAAACATCTGTAGACTGTGTAGAGGGTATGACGTCAATATGAAATGTATGAAATTTTCATTTGTATCGCCTACAACTTTTAAATCCGTCTTTCTATATAAATTTATGAGTCTTTTTCTGAGTAAAAAATATCTAAAATTCTTTTTTGACTGAATTCATGAAAACCAAAGTTTCAAGAAAAAATGCAATTCAACTTGATTGAGCTAATTCTTGTGAATTTATAATATATAATATAATTTTTTTATCCAAATTTATTGACTAATTTATCAGAAATAGCTCTTTTAGTTTGGATTTTGAAACAATATTTTGATTTCTATGTTAATCGTTTTTTTATGATTTTTGTATGAAGCTTGTGTTACTAAAACAAAAACATCTTGATAAGATGTCCAAAAAGTGTCCAATTAAGTGTTTTTTTTTGTTGCTAATTTATTTACAACTTTATGGCCAGCCTTTATCCTAGCAAGCAATCTTTATAGTTTGAAGAAAAAGAATCAAGATCAAAAAAAAGGTCATTGGTAGCATTGGGCATATTTCACTTTTAATGAAACAAAAACTGGGTTTTAAAGTTTTTAGAGAGTCCAAAAAAATCTGGATATTTTTATAAAAAGGTGAATATTCTTTCTAAAATGTTTAAAAGGTAAGCAAAATTTGTACTCTGGCACAAGATTTAACCAAAATGTTTTAACAAAACGTTTTTCATTTTTGGCACAATGCAACAAAAACTACTTACAAAGAATACAATATTGAAATATGATAAATATCTACAGTTCTTGAGGAGCCTCTTAACAGTAAAAAGTTTAAAACAAACTAAAAATAACAACAATCTCTACGTATTTATCCTACCATAAATATATTTCAAGTGGACAAAAAAGTTTAAAACTGAACATATCTTTAAACTGTTTGTTGTTTTGTAACATATCCAGTTTTTATTTTAAAAAGATTTCTTGAATGATTTTACTGTCGTCTTTTACAAGCGTGTAATGCCGCAATTATTCTCAAAGTAGCATGACCAGCAGTTTCTAAGCAGTGTAAACTATAAGACTTGCTGTGATGACCTAAATAGAGAATAGTTTTCAAACTTCTGTTTCATCAAACTCTTGAAACTCTTAAATAGAACTCCGATATCTCTGTATTATATTCAGGTCAGGGTAAAGATAACAGTAGAAAATCATAACTTTAGGTTAAAAACGAAGTAATTCTTTAGAAATATTGAAAAAAATTTAAATTAAAAAATATATTATATGTTCAGTAATATCAAAGAACTAGTCTTTCTAAATATTCAATGCAATGTCACCAAAATTCATATGGTACTTTTGATACACAGAAAGTCATTGTTTTCCACTCAAATTAAAAATTTTGTTTTGGCATGCAAGATAAATTATAACTTTGTTTAGAGACACAACTACAGATCAAATATTGCACTAATTAGCTTTATATCAATGAAGATTCTAGATAACGCGCATTTGATGACAAAAAACAAACCAGGAAATTTGTTTCTAAAATTTTTTTTTAATGGTTTTTTTTCCTGGGAGCCAAGACTTTCGCAGCTGAAGGATGTATCTAGGGTGGCAGGGGAGGATACACGGAATTCAGTTGTATCCTGAAAATAGAAAAAAAAGCTGTCAAGGACATTATTAAAGAGCGTAACATGCAGGTTGATTTTGTAAGGCTTCAATTACAAGAAAGAATAGAGGATTGTACAGAACCGTGTTTGCATACCCATTTTGCCTTCCAGTACAGACAAGTTTAGATTTTTATAGATGTCATATCATCTATCATACAATAAACTTAATCATCAGATAGTAGCACATTTCCTGTGGAATAAAATAATAGTTGTGAACATCATTGTACTCTCCGGCGGAGGAAATAATTTAAACTTTTAAAGAAAACAGGATCAATATATGTAAAGTAGCGATTACATTTTTTATTTCCTGGAAAGCTATCTGTATTAAATGGTGGGTTTTGATGTTGAAACTGTCAATTTTTTAGTCTTTAAGATCCATTTCAATTCTTTTGGATATTTTAAAAGATTAACCAATCAGAATCCACAAAACATATGAGAAATTGCATAAATACAAAACTGCTGTTTCATATGAGTTTTTAGCAATTTAAGTTTTTCACTGACAATAATATTGAGTTCAGTCCTTGTAGATTACTAAACTATTTCTGAGCTAATTTTTGTCAAAATATTTATCCCCTTTAAATATCTGTGTTTTTTGTAATTTTAATCTATTGAATCATATATTTTATGCTACTAATATATTTTGATACTACCTATCATTTTAAAAGGTGTAAAGCAATTTATGGGCCTCTCTACAAGTTTTAATATTCAAAGGCTTTGAAGAAAAATTCAATTATTTTTCACTCTGCTTTTTACTACATATTTTCAATTTAAAGGCAAAAAGTACACAATTTTACTTTAGTTCATCATCATAATAATGGGAAATATAAATCCATTTTTCCATTTAAGGATTAAATTAAATGAATACTCTAGAAATCAGCCAAGAAGCTGATTAAAAAGTATCCAGGTTCTAGGCAGTGCTTAGGATCTATTTTGATGCGGATCTGGGTCCTGATTCTGCACTGAAAACAAAACTTATCCAGATCTAGGTCATCCTCATTGCTTTAAGATTTACTGAATTTTTTAACAAAGCTGAATTGTCAAATTATTTTGCTTATTTTTATGCTTTAACTTCAAAGATTAAGAAATTTCTATTTTTCAACAGTTCAGATTTGGGTTTTGAGCGTTGTTGCAGTTTTTGGTTGATATTTTGCTCCTTGACCTTGGGTTTGCAGATCCGGATCCGTCTCCAGATCCAGGAAGCCAAAATCTTCAGGATCCAACGAATCCGGATCCAGATCCTAAGCACTGGTTCTAAGGTTGAACCTTCAATAATGGATAGTAACCGGATGTCTGAGAGTTGAATCAACTGATTTGTGATAAAAAAATTTTGTCCTGAGGTGTTGAAGTGTTGAAGTGTTGAAGTGTTAAAGTGTTAAAGTGTTAAAGTATTGAAGTGTTGAAGTGTTGAAGTGTTGAAGTGTGGAAGTGTGGAAGTGTGGAAGTGTTGAAGTGTTGAAGTGTGGGAGTTGTCAATAAAATAAGATTAATAATTTTTTATGTCTGGTTCACTAGCGCTAAAATTTCCGGAAATTTATGAAAATTGCACTTAATATTATTAAGGACTTACAAAATATGATTCACTTCAAAATACAATACAGGGAGAGTCTGTAGAAGTTCCCCTATTAAAAAGGCTATCTATAAATTCTTTGTATTTATCCCAAGATTTCTAGAAAAAAAATCGTGAAGATATGGCCCTTTTTAGAAAAATTAGCCATTGTTTTTGTGACTGTCATGGCTCCCATTGACTTGCAAATTCTTTTGTAGTTTTGCTATTCTTCTATTTATCTTTAGTACTAAACGAGAATAGTGGTTTATGTAGTATTCATATATTATTGTGATATAACCCTGGTTATATGCATTCTGAATGTATATTGAGCAAAATAATTATTATACAGAAATATTTCCTCAGCACCTTATTCTCTTGATACACACAGGACTACAGGGTATACTATAATNTCCTTACTTTAAATGTGTTACGGGTATAATTTGTAAAAATAACCCAAACCAAAAAAGTTTAAAATGTTTTTTAAAATTATTTTTTTCCCCCCAATTGTGTAACAAAAACTAAAATTGTTTGGCTTCAGCCAGAAACTCTTTAAAATTTTAGATTGGAGGGACAATTTAAAAACTTAGGCTTGAGCCGTAATTGCTTTAAATCAACTTTAAGACCCGATCTTTGACCCAACTCTGACGACAGCTTGTGTCACATGATTGACAGCTGAAAGATCTTCCGCTCGACTTAAGGAGTTAGGCCCAATGAAAATAAAACCGACCTTGGTTGGTTTTAGTGGAGAATAAGGCGGAATGTTGAGTCTTATTCTCATCAAAACCTGGAATGCGCCAATTCCTACCATGAAAATCCGCCAAATAGAATATTAAACTGGTTTTTTGAACCCAACTCTGTGGAAAATAAGATGCAGCTTGAATCTGAAAGTTCAAGCCTAACTACAGCTTAGACCCGAGCCATATTTTCCTGAATTTTTTAAATCGCGGGCTCAGTTTCTGTAGACTAAAGACATCCCTAACCCATCAAGCTTACAACCTGTAAATTATGTTACAAAATGCATTTGGAGCAGAATGCTCAAGTAATCTTTCAAATAGAGGAAATCACTCTGATGACAGAAAAGGTTTGGGTCGGAAGCACACTCAGAGCACATGCTAAGCTGCAAATCCATTTGTTGAGGTCTTTTATGGGTAGGATGGTGCAGGTTACCTCTGTCAAGAGAGTAATCTGTTTCCTACATCCTCTAAACTTCTTTTGGGACTAGGAAAAGTGTCAAAGTTGTGTACATTTCTAGGTTTAAATATCCAATAAGGGAAACTTTCGTTAATTGTCAATAACCATTAAAAATTCAACATAAAGTTTGAAAATCTTGACATGGGACTTTCAATACTTCCAACATTAGTAAAGTGCAGGAAGGAGGAATATAACCAACTGTATTACTCCATCTCAACTTTGATTAACCTATCTACTAAAGTGGATGAGGATGAGGCTCAGCACCAAGGTTTACACAAACCTCCTTTGGCAGGCATTCAATCTTACTATTGGTTAGCATTTTACCTGAGGCTGATGGCTTTTGCCTTGCTTTAACTTTTAACCCTCAAAAACCTCTTCTACAGCAACACTTAAACTAAGCTACTGGGATAGGTCAAATAGATAGACTGGTTACTGTCTAAAGTCTGGCCAAGCCATCAAATTTGAAACCAAGCCGGCATAGGATAGGGTGAGGAGAGGAAGGCCAGCCACAACAATTTCTAGTGCGAGGCACATTCTCCTCATTTTCTCGTCCGAGCCACCTCAAAATCCTCGTCCTTCCAATATTATTTTCCAAAAGTGTCTAGTCCTCAAAGATAAAACAATTTTTTAAGAATCGGGCCATGTTAGGGCATAAATGAAATATTGAATTTTGATAAATTGAAAAAAATAGTTTCAATTGAACTAAAGTTTTCAAGTTCTATGTCCTTAAAAATGTTCACCTTTTTTACGTGCATTTTTAGATATTCCTGGTGTAGAATAGCGCAAATAATTTTGAGATTATAGAACTTTAATCTTTTTTCTGAATTAAAGTGAAAACCATAGATATTTTCCGGGTGGTTCCATGGGGAAAATGATAGGCATAGGTAATAGGTATGCCAAATATTTTGCTATTTATTTTATATCTCGAAGGTAGGCTATTACGGAGGCAGAAGTTTTACCTAAATAAAGTTTGACATCATTCTCATGTCTCTAAAGATTTAAACATGATTTAATTATTGCAATCCCCTCTTAGGGTCAGGCGGCCGCGCGTCACTAAGGGGTTGTTCTGGTTCAAATTAAATTTGACTCTAGTCCACTGTGCACCAGGAACACTTTGATATTTTAATATATCCCGGAAAAATATCATTTTTGTATACAGTTATATGTATAAAAGCTTATAGTAAACGGGAAAAGAATGTTCTGGAAAAAAACAAGTCGTTAAAATATTCAGGAGGAAAAACACTGACTAACAGGGTTACACCTCAAAAGAAGAGACTGTAAAGACGACCAAGAAAATGTGACAATCTCAAGGTTGACCTACCTATTCTGCCTGATATATAGTAACCCAATGGCCTATTTAATGATTTGGTAAAGAAACAAACAAGTTTGAAGTGTTCATAGTTTCATAATAGCACACGCAAATCTGCCCCTTTGGTAAAAGTAAATTCAACCTATATGAAGCATAAAGTCTGACCGCGTCAATCTTGTTGCACCGGCTAGTCCTGTCCATAGAGCTAGGTACAGTACAAACTGGGAAAGGTTGACCCGGCTCGGAAATTCAAATGTACTACGGCTGCCCATGTGCAGGGAATCATGAATCTAAGGAAACAGACAGTATCAAATCAGTGCAATCGTCTCTGAAGTCTCATCCTTTGTGGATAACCCTGTATCTGAATATATGAAGTAGCATTTCTGTTTGTCAGTATATTTGTTTGCTTGTTTCTTTGTTTGTCTGGTCATAACTCAGGAAGCCCTTGGCCGATTTTGATTGGAGAACTTAGTGGAACCACAGAAATGTTCTTAGCTTGACTCAACATATTTCTAAGTTGAGTGGGTTCACTTTTATAGAAAATATTTAATTTACAAACAAAGCTGGGTTCCTATAACTTATAGTTTTCATGCAAAGCTAGGTTCCCAAGCTATAAGTACTATATATTTATAAACATAGATAAAGGCATCCCTCCCCCAATAAAGGTTAATTCTACTTTTTTAAACATTTTTATTCTAATATGGACTCAGGAACACCAAAAAATCATTGATTTCAAAATTTAAAATTTAGAGTTTAGACTCAAAAGTTTTTTTTTAAATTGCTACAAAACTAAATTTAAAAAATTAATATTTTACGCAATCGATATAAGATATTTTTTGTTTAATAACAACCTCCAAAGGGAGTTGCGCGCATGCTCCGGAGAGAGAGCCTGTTCTACGCTACTGTTCTACGCGTAACCCCTTCTGCCTCAAGGTTATTGTGAACGAAAAACCCGTAAATCTTGAAAAAGACGACATCTAGTGTTCTATCTGTTATTGTTAATAAATCTATGGAATTAATATTAATCTTTATAATTTTGAAAACTGAGTATTTTAATTGTGATTTCTCTTCAAAAGTGACTTGCGCATTTCTGCTGCAGGACAGCATATAGGAGTTATCCGAATTATACCCTTTTAACCTGAACAAAACACTTTCTTCCAAATTATTGATCAAATAAATGTTTTCAGTGTACAATTTTCAATCAGGCTTTGCCATCTTTGCGTGGAGGAATATTGAAATTACGCTTTTAAAGATTTTATTCTTTTCAGATAAAGCTCGAATATCGGTTTAGGTCAAGTCTAGTTAGATTTAAATAATTTTGAAATTCAGCAAATTGGCGAAACAGTGAAATCAAATAGTTTTATTTTGATTTTTGAAATAAGTTTCTTTCCTACCCTTTGATATAGCCTAGGTTTAATTCCTACCCTTTGATAGAGCCTAGGTTTATTTACTACCCTTTGATATAGCCTAGGTTTATTTACTACCCTTTGATATAGCCTAGGTTTATTTACTACCCTTTGATATAGCCTAGGTTTATTTACTACCCTTTGATATAGCATAGGTTTATTTCCTAACCTTTGAGAAGCCTAGGTTTCTTTCTTACCCTTTGATATAGCCTAGGTTTATTTCCTAACCTTTGATATAGCCTAAGTTTATTTCCTAACCTTTGATATTGCCTAGGTTTATTTCCTAACCTTTGATATAGCATAGGTTTATTTCCTAACCTTTGATATAGCCTAGGTTTGTTCCTTAACCTTTGGGGAAAAAAGTTTCTTTCTTAAAAATGGTACCTTTGAAAATATGTTCAAATTTAACTTTGGGGTCTTTCTTTCTTCCTATTGGATGGAATACTTATCTTTCTTACCTTTGGGAAGAAAATCCTTTGATTGTCACTTCCGTTGAAAATCAGCTTACTAATAAAAAAACTTGAATTAATCGCAGAATAAAAGAATTGAGTCTTTGCCACAAACTCTGATTTTCTAATGTCTATATCTTTGCATTTCAATGTCTAAGAAGTTTAAAATATAAAAAGTTTACACAATCAGGTTGCTAAGAAATAGGGATTAGAAAATTTGAGTTTGTGACAAAAACTCAATTCATTTAAAAACTTTAAGAAAAAAAATTGTTAATTCCCGCCATTTTTTCAACTTGAAAATAGTCTGTGAATAATGTTTACTACAGCCAATCTCATATATAAGAATACATAGCAAAAGCGCATGAAATCCCGTTTTGAAATTATTTAAAAATTTATGACAGCTGTTATACTTCATCATTGGTCTGCACAAAAAGAAAGCTTATGAGATGTGCGAAGCTTTAAAGGGTTGAATACGATTTATGAAAATATATCCAAATTCATTGTAAAGTCATAAGTTTTTTAATAATTCTTAAGAAACTGCTTTTTATTTTTAATTCAATTTAATTTGTTAATATCCCTAAAATATGCAGGACAACAAATTATATATAGTTAACTAGTTTTTCCGCGGCATTTGATCTAAATATGTTTAGAATACGACGTTATAAAAAACTCTTGCTATGTATTCATATATCTGGAATTCACTGTTCAATTGTATCCCGCGCGTATATATTAATACTATGGAGACAACTTGAATTCTGAATAAAATAAAGCTGTTAAACAGCATGGATACAAGTAAGCTGTTAAACAGCATGGATACAAGTAAGCTGTTAAACAGCATGGATACAAGTAAGCTGTTAAACAGCATGGATACAAGTAAGTCCAGAAAGGCTTTTTTTCTTTTATCACTTGTAATTCGAAAAAAGCTTGTTATCAATAAAAACTTAAATAAAAAAATTGTCATCATTGTATTGACATAATTGCCTACCACTGGAAATTATGGAAATGGAAAATATTACAGATATATTTTATTTTGCCAAAATATTAAAATAATATCTAATATCCATTTTCCCTTGACGAAAATACAAATTTTCTAACATTTACTTCAAACGAATTTTTTCAAGAATTTAAATTTTCATAAAAAGAATTATCTTCTCCAAGAATTGGTAACCGCCTAAAAGTTTCTCTGAAAACTTTACTAAATTTTGACACTAAAAAGTCCTTAAAATAAAAAGTCTGAAAATAAAGTCCTACATTTTGAAGACTTTATTCTTTAGGACTTTTCGTCTGGTTCCAGTATGATTTTATACAAAAGGTTTCCGGAAAAAGTTCTCTAGTTTTTTTTTTAAATCTCATAGAACTTTTGTGTTGTTAATCCTTGATTAAGCATTAAACTCCTCTTCGATATCCTGTGGTGGAGAAATCAAGCATTTATCCTCAAAATTTAAAATTGCCCACATTGGATATCGAGAGGAAAAGTTCAAGATTAACAATACTTTACACAAAAGTTCTCTGAACATATTTAGAGATATATCAATTATAAAAGTTACAAAACTAAAAAATATTTTTCTACTTTTTAATGAAATTACCAAACTGAGACAATTGTTTAATTCTCTTTATGATATAAAGGGTTTACTACAAAGGATGATACTAAAAAGACAACTTTTATCTTTTTTAATATTACTAGCTGAAGGGCCCGGCGTTGCCCATGGAAAAAAATTTGAAAAAATATTTTTTTTTTTGAACAAAAATTTTCGAAGTTTTTTAGCTTATAACCCTCCCCAGCCACCCCTGAGTGTCCACAAAAATTCCAGCTCAATCGGTCCAGCCATTTGGCCGGCTATAGGCAACTTATTAATATACGAATGTCTTGTTTTATTATATAGATAATTTAAAAATTAAACTTGGCGTTTTGCCTTCAATACAGAAAGTATAATAAATGATTTATCCAAGGAAGAAACAAATTTACAGCTCTAGGAAACTTAAAATGGAAAAGAATAAAGAAAAGTCGACTTTGAAGTTTTATCATGTTTGGTGAACCCTGTATACCTGGAGGATGGTGAACCCTGTATACCTGGAGGATGGTGAACCCTGTATACCTGGAGGATGGTGAACCCTGTATACCTTGAGGATGGTGAACCCTGTATACCTAGGAGGATGGTGAACCCTGTATACCTGAAGGATGGTGAACCCTGTATACCTGGAGGAGGATGAACCCTGTATACCTGGAGGATGGTGAACCCTGTATACCTGGAGGATGGTGAACCCTGTATACCTGAAGGATGGTGAACCTTGTATACCTGGAGGATGGTGAACCCTGTATACCTGGAGGATGATGAACCCTGTACCTGGAGGATGGTGAACCCTGTATACCTGGAGGATGGTGAACCTTGTATACCTGGAGGATGGTGAACCCTGTACCTGGAGGATGGTGAACCCTGTATACCTGGAGGATGGTGAACCATGGAGGATGGTGAACCCTATACCTGGAGGATGGTGAACCCTGTACCTGGAGGATGGTGAACCCTGTACCTGGAGGATGGTGAGCCCTGTACCTGGAGGATGGTGCCGTAGAATGACCGGAGCCAGGGGGAACACTTGACCGAGGACTATCAAACCAGTTCCCTGTACAACCTGGAGAATACAAGGTTTAGTTAAACCATATCCCTGTACAACCTGGAGAATACAAGGATTAATCAAACCAGTTCCCTGTTCAACCTGGAGAATACAGGCTTTAATTAAACCAGTTCCCTGTACAACCTGGAGAATACAGGCTTTAATTAAACCAGTTCCCTGTACAACCTGGAGAATACAAGGTTTAATTAAACCAGTTCCCTGCACAACCTGGAGAATTCAAGGTTTAATTAAACCAGTTCCCTGTACAACCTGGAGAATTCAAGGTATAATTAAACCAGTTCCCTGTTCAACCTGGAGAATACAGGCTTTAATTAAACCAGTTCCCTGTAAAACCTGGAGAATACAAGGTTTAATTAATCCAGTTCCCTGTACAACTTGGAGAATTCAAGGATTAATTAAACCAGTTCCCTGTTCAACCTGGAGAATTCAAGGGTTAATTAAAACAGTTTTCTGTACAACCCAGAGAATATAAGGTTTAATTAAACAAGTTCCCTGTACAACCTGGAGAATACAAGGTCTAATGAGACCAGTTCCCTACACAACCTGGAGAATGCAAGGTTTAATTAAACCAGTTTCCTACACAACCTGGAGAATACAAGGTTTGATTAAACTAGTTCCCTACACAACCTAGAAAATACAAGGTTTAATTTAACCAGTTTTCTGTACAACCTGGAGAATACAAGGTTTAATTTAACCAGTTTTCTGTACAACCTGGAGAATACAAGGTTTAATTTAACCAGTTCTCTGTACAACCTGGAGAATACAAGGTTCAATTTAACCAGTTTTCTGTACAACCTGGAGAATACAAGGTTTAATTAAACCAGTTCTCTGTACAACCTAGAGAATACAAGGTTTAATTTAACCAGTTCCCTACATAACCTGGAGAATACAAGGTTTAATTAAACCAGTTCCCTACACAACCTGGAGAATACAAGGTTTAATTAAACCAGTTCCCTTCACAACCTTGAGAATACAAGGTTTAATTTAACCAGTTTTCTGTAAAACCGGGAGAAAACAAGGTTTAATTTAACCAGTTTTCTGTACAACCGGGAGAAAACAAGGACCCATATCAAACCAGAAAATGAATATCTTTGCAACCTAATATTTTAGAACTTTGATATTTCAAACTATAGATAGTACAATAAGAGTATATTCTATTTATTTGAATAGAATGCAAAAAATTTTGTAGTGTCGACTTAAAAAAAGTTATTGATTAATGCCGCTGAAAATTATATGAACAGAAAAATATAAAACGCTGTTTTGCATCTTGCAGGTTTCTACTCGCAACTTCAAAGGAATATGTGAAACTAGGCTTTTAGGGCGATTCTCAATAAATGAAAAATTACAAAAAGGTTCGCGGATTTTATCCTGTTTTTTTGTCAATTTACGAAAATAGATTTTTTGGATGACAATCTGAGGTCCCACCAAAATTGTGAGTCCGATCGATTCAGTAGTTTTGACGTTTATTGGATACAAACAAGCAAACATACAAGCAAAGTATATAAATAGATTTACTAAAATAAATATGTCTGTTCTGAATATAAAAGTTTTTTTTCAGAATAAAAGTATAAATTAATTTTTAGTAATAATATAAGAGCAGCAGAACATTAATAGATCCATATTATTAGATAGCCGCTAAATTGCTTTATAAAAGTGCCATTGATTCAATAAGTTAAATATTTCCCGCGGCCATTAATCAAAAAATACTTAGAAAATGTCATTTTTAGTATTTTTTTATTGTATTTATGAATTTTGAGAAGTTCAGTAGACAGAAAAAAATTTTCATTTCAATAATGTATCTTATAATCTCCATATATTTTCAATTTTTAAGAAATAAAGCAGAGACATCTAGCGAAGACTTCATTAATTATTGAAGATTTAGAACCAAAACTACACTGCATTACTAATTGGACTAAGAGTGAGCAGCTTGGGCCGTATCACAGAAGACTCCGGTTAATTTGATTTATGTACTTATGTACAGTAGACACTGTACAGACTGTACATACAGCTTATATATGATCAAACGGGATAGTACGCTAAATGAATCCCTTCCAGAGAGATTTAAACTTTAATTATAAGAAAAGAATGATTTTACTGAACGAATGTTTAGTGAGAAAACGGACGAAATAGATGGAAAATAAACGATAATTTTGAGAACGTTAACAAAGAATAAAACGAAGCTCTAAACCTACACATTACACACATAACGATACCATGTAGGATAATAGGATACCTATTCTCTGTAATGGATTTAATTATTCATATTACGACATTGTCATTCTCAATTTTTCAAGTTTCTTCATATTTGCAAGAAGAATTACTCTCACAGATTGATGAGAATTTTCCAAGAAAATTATTGGAAAATTATGGAAATATTAGAAAATTATTTCCGTTTTCAGATATTCCTGTCTTCATACGACAGCATCTTTTTCTTTGGGGGGGGGGGGGGGAAGCTTTTTTAATACTTTTTCTTGCATCTAGTTTCATAGAAAAAAATTAACAAAACTTTTAAATAGATTCTAAGCTTAAAACAAAGAAATTGAGTTTCTGCCACAAACTCTGATTTTCTAATCCCTATTGCAACTTGATGTTGTAGACCCCTGATATTTCAAATTATAAAATCTAATAAATAAAATAGTCTAATTGCTTCAAATATCTAAGGTTTACACAGCCAGGTTGCAAAGATATAGGGATTAGAAAAATGTGGGCTTGTGGCAAAAACGCAATTCCTTATCAAAATAAAGATCAAATATTTACTCTAGAATATAAAGAATTTTAATAAGTTTTAATTTTGTAATTGTAATTTGTAATTATTAATTGTGGCTCTATCTGTGAGTATCTTATCTTTGCACAATGTAAAACAAATAAAAGTTTGCGAATTAAATAAAAAATTTTCGCGCATTTCCAAAATAAATTTTTTTTTTTTATATTTTAGAAACACATTTTTGTAATTTTTGAGCATTCATAAATCTTTCCTGGGGTCATGTAAGGTCCTGATCGGTTCAGCTGTTTTGACGTTTTTTAGATTCAAAAGAACAGACAGGCAGAAAAACCTTTGAAACTTTTTTTTATATTTTTTATTTTATTTTTTATTTCATTGAATGATATATTTATTTTTTTACAGGGAACATATAATTTTTTATTAGGCTTTTATGTTTTCAATGAATATTCTACAATTTTCAACATTTTTTATTAAAATTAAAATTCTTTTTGTGTATATTCTCCCTGTAGATTTAAACCTGCATATTTTAAAATATAAGATAAGAGCCTAGAATAAGACAATTTATTGCATTTAAACTTTTGAATGTAAGTTTACTATATCTCTGCTTTTTACTTATCCAATTTCCATTCTAAATTTCTAACAACTCAGAGTAAAAAATCAATGTAACCCGATTATGATATTCTTAAATTAAAGGAAATTTGAACGTTATTTTAAGAGACCAGCCATTTGAAAGTGTCCTATCCGATTTATTTTAAAGCTCTAACTCATAAAAGGATGACAAAAACGCAAAAATGCTTTTAATTAATAATAACTGTTTATAGAAAATAGATAGTTCTATTTTTTAGCGCAAACAATGATCAGACAAAGGTTTAAAGATGCCGTTGCTAATTGTTAATCTGACATTCAATTTTTTATCGTAAACAATAGCAAATTTTGTAAACAAGGCTTGGTATTCATAACCCAGGACAAAAGTAGTTGAAAGACTAGACTACTAATCAGCTTTCACGGGCTGAGATAAGTAGGCACACATATAGTCGTACCGGCACGACAAGCTATATTCTTACAATCAAATAGATTATCAAGTACAATAGCTGGCAACAGAGAAATTATCAATTATACACAACGTCACAAGTGTCAAATATAACAAGAAAAACGAAATTTTCTCACATTAGTTTACATGTTTTCCAAGATTAAATAAAAAATTGTAAAAACAGAAACTAAAGAACACAATAAATTGCACTTATTTACTGTAAGAAAAGCACTTTATTCTAAAGTTATCACTATTATTGATAATTTTGTCGGACACAAAAACTGATTTGACACTTGTGACGACAGAATACAACTGTACTGAGAGTATACAAATTCCGTTGCCATCTATTGTACTAGAATCTATTTGCTTACAATTAGGTTTTTGACTGCCATCTAAAACCGCCACTTGTTGCATATTATACTCATTCAGAAATATTATATTTATGAATTTAGTCTATTTTTGAAGGTTTTGAATTTCGTAACCAAAAGATCCTTAAACCAAAACTTAAGACAGGGTATCGTTATGAAACCCAATTTTGAAACCCGGGTTTCACGAATGGGGTTGGGTAGTTTTGTGGATATCAATATTTTGTTAAGAATATTAATTTATTTAGTTTCTTCATATTTTCCATTTTTTTCCAATCTCACAAATCAAAATCTACACAAATGTTAAGACCCCAGAAAGAAAACTTGGGAGTTCAGAGCCTGAAATTTAAAAGAGTATCGTTGAACGAAACTTCCGAGTTTCCTTTTTGGGGTCTTATTATTTGTGTAGATTTTGATTTAAGAGATTTGATAAAAATGGTAAGATATAAAGGATTAAATAAAATAATATTTCAAAACAAAAATATCGATATCTACAAAACTGGGTAAACCCATTTGTGAAACCCGGGTTCCAAAACTGGTTTTCATAACGAAACCCTGTCTTAAGTTTTGGGCTCAGTTCGACAATACTTATTTTAGTTTCGGGCTCTGTACTCTCTTATTTCTGATTACAAGTACTCTGACCAATACCAAAATGTCAATTGGACAATTATATAGATGCGTAAGAACTACTAAATGCACATATATACAACTATATATACGTGTATATAGGATATTGGTAGCTGAACCAATAAACAATATCTCAAACTTGACTACGTTTTTACTTGTAATGTATTTATATATATAGCCTCCAAAACACTCTATACTATACATTACATTAAGCCAATATCTAATAGAAATAGGAATATATATGCTTTCTTAATAATATTAAATATTTTATTAACAACCCTTGTAAACCACCCATATTCATAACCACTCAGACATTAAAGGGACTGTTTTTGTAAACCACCCATATTCATAACCACCCAGATATTAAAGTGACTGTTTTTGTAAACCACCCATATTCATAACCACCCAGATATTAAAGTGACTGTTCTTGTAAACCACACATATTCATAACCACCCAGAAATTAAAGGGACTGTTCTTGTAAACCACCCATATTCATAACCACCCAGACATTAAAGTGACTGTTCTTGTAAACCACACATATTCATAACCACCCAGACATTAAAGTGACTGTTCTCGTAAAACACCCATATTCATAACCACCCAGACATTAAAGGGACTGTTCTTGTAAACCACACATATTCATAACCACCCAGTCATTAAAGGGACTGTTCTTGTAAACCACCCATATTCATAACCACCTAGAAATTAAAGTGACTGGTCTCGTAAACCAACCATATTCATAACCACCCCGACATTAAAGGGACTGTTCTTGTAAACTACCCATATTCATAACCACCCAGACATTAAAGGGACAGTTCTTGTATTCATAACCACCCAGACATTAAAGGGAATGTTCTTGTAAACCACCCATATTCATAACCATCCTGACATTAAAGGAACTGTTCTTGTCTTTGCCTAATTCACAACGGTACCCTTTATACCTTAATCTGATAATATGACAGATATCGACATTTTGAAAAGCGTTTAATTTTCAAAATTTGCATTTATTTTGCAGCAAGAAATCCGCAAGTCATTTTAAGAGAAAACCCGACATTGAAAATAACCAATTTTGTAAAGATAAATCATGAATATCTCATAAATTCTTAAGCAGACAAAACTTGATTAACACTTCAAGAAAATATTTGTCAGACGTTATCTTGTTTTTGATTGAAAATGGATCATTACCAATGAAGTGGCTTCTCCAAAGTGACAATTGCACATTTTAATTCAAAACCATACACAACCATATACAATGGAGGTAATTGTCAGAAATAAATTCTTTACAAGCTAGAAAACCGGCATTATCTTCCACATAGTTGATCAGTTAATGCAAGGAAAGTTAATTGCAGTTGCGTATACTCTGCGCACATATTGAAACCAGTTCTCTCTGGGCGGAATTTGTAAACAAGAATAGATGCATCAGTGTTACTCTAGTATCAGAGGAGGATAAAAGCATTAAATTTTAATAATTTTAATAGTTCACATAATAGTTTCCTATGACCAGAATATTTCATCGATTTTTATGTGAAAGATGGATTCCGTGTCAGGCTTCGACATCCGTCTTGTGTTTACATTACCGCCCAGAGACAGTATACTGCAGTACAAAAGATGCGTACACCTCTGAAACAACTTTCCTTGCATTATAACCTTGAGTTAATGCACCTTTAATGAGTATTGTCCTAAATCCAGCATGTCCTTCCTTAAATGAAGGGTAACTTGAAAAAAATGACAGTCCCTTTAACCCGAATTTTAGATAATTTTGATAAGCACGTCCACTTTAATTAAAACACGCACACTCCCTTTAAAAAATTTAAAAAACCCAACCTGATCTAAAACTTTATCAAAAACCCTTTCCAACACTACTCTTAATATACTACTTAAATATCATCATTTTAAAGTTAATTTTGAAATTTTACTTCGCACGAAAATAGAATCTATTTATAATTCATATTGAATCAATAATTTAATTTAATGAAAGTAAATCTAAATGCAATGAAACAGAAAATATATATTTTAATCCACAAAGCAAATGAATTGATTCTTTGCCACAAAATCAGATTTGCTAATCCGTATAACTTTGCAACTTGTAAACCTTTGATATTTCAAACTTAAACTATTTGATCTAACATAGTCTAAGATCTACGACATTGGGTTGCAAAGATATAAGGATTAGAAAATTAGCGTTTGTGACAAAGACTCATTTCCTTTTCAAATCAAAATCCAAGCTCTTAGTCCTACCATTTCTTTGTGGAGTTTTCCTTTCAATTTTGTTTTTGACTCCGCCGAGCAGAAACTTCAAATGGACATCACTCGACATTTAAATATTTGTTTATTTTGGCAAACATTAGACTCGTCGGTCCTCTAGAGGCATACACAATTTTAATGGAGGGGGGGGGGGGGTAAATAAACATCAAAATAATGTTAAAAATATAAATAAAAGAAGAGTAAGATTCATGTCAAAGTTATTTCAGAAAATTTTTTAATTTTGCTTTATTTTTATTGTTTTTATTACGTTTATAAAACTTAAATTAAAGTGGCCTCCATTGGAAGAGGGCCATGTCCGATTTACAACGGTACCCTTTAAATTTCTCACAATTTCTTCCATTGTTCCTCACAGGCAGTCGTAGTACATTTGAATTTCCTAGCCGGGTCAACCTTTCCGGTCCCAGTTTGTACTGTATCGCCCAGACATTGGGTAAAAAAGCAGACACTCAATAGGACTAGCCGGTGCATAAGAGGTTGACGCGGTCAGACTTTAGGCTAAATTTACTTTTACTAAAGGGTCAGAGGTGCGTGTCATGTTCGCAAATCTCTAAGTCACTTTTATAGAAAACCCCCAATTGAAAGAAACCCATTTCTTAAAAAAAGTAATCCGGGGTTTACCGTTCACTGCAGATCCAAGAGGAGAAGATAAGGTTTTTGCAAAACTACTGTTACAACTTTACAGTCGTAACTCTTCTAGTTTTAATTTTACGCTGAGGTACGAGAACAGAAAATTTCTTCGATAACATATTTGAAATTTAAAACATTTTTGTTCTTTTGAATAGCTTTTCATTAACAGCAGTTATACTGATAGACATTTAAGATTTTAATTTAATTTTGATGTGCGTTGTAAATTGGACATGCCTTCTACAAATGGATCGAAGGCCATTTTTAATTACGTTTCCATTTATGTGCATTGATCTACGGTTGATTAAATATATAACTCAACTGAAACTATAATTCGTATATCTTCTCAACCTGATGTCGCAGCCCTTAGATATTTCAAACTTTAAATTTTTCAAGTCCAATAATAAAGATTAAAATATTAAAGGCTAGCACCATTAGGTTTAAAAAAACACTGATATTATAAATAAGCCGAAATAATTTAGAAATTGATTTAGGAATAATTTGCAAAATTCAATTCAGCAAGACTTTTTTAGAAACAATAATTACGAATTAGCCCTTGTCCTGGCATGAAAGTACAAATAATACAAAATACCACCAACTATTACTAAGGTAAAGACACTTTAAATCTTCGTAAATCAAAAAAAAACATCGGAGTCTGAGACAAGTGTTCTGTTCCTTTCTAACTGTTTTCAATTACATAAAAGTTTACGTCACAAGATTTCATTATTGTATTATTCTCCAGTCTTAACACTACACTGTTGCCTTACAGATTGGACACTAGAGTGTTGACAGGGGTGTAGTCAGTCTGATTTACTTATAGTTTTTTTATACAAAATAGCCAAGAAGTAATTATTTTACCGAAATATTAGCAAAAAAATCAGTAACGTTTTTTGACACTTCCTTTATATTTCATCAAAAGAAATTGAGATAAAACTTGTAGCAAAATTTGCTAGATGAGGTATTCTAAAGAGCAAAATTTGCTACATGAGGTATTCTAATGAGCAAAATTTAATACATGAGGTATTCTAATGAGCAAAATTTGCTACATAAGGTATTCAAATGAGCAAAATTTGCTACATGAGGTATTTTAATGAGCAAATTTGCTACATGAGGTATTCTAATGAGCAAAATTTGCTACATGAGGTATTCTAAAGAGCAAAATTTGCTAGATGAGGTATTCTAAAGAGTAAAATTTGCTAGATGAGGTATTCTGAAGAGCAAAATTTGCTACATGAGGTATTCTAATGAGCAAAATTTGCTACATGAGGTATTCTAATGAGCAAAATTTGCTATATGAGGTATTCAAATGAGCAAAATTTGCTACATTAGGTATTTTAATGAGCAAATTTGCTACATGAGGTATTCTAAGGAGCTAATAAATTTTTATCATTTATACTGGATATTTGTGGCTAAGTAAGATCAGAGACAAATATGAACGAACATGAACTGTCTCTAAACTTTAAAAAGCTGTCAATAGAAAGGAATTGAGTCTTTGCAACAAACTCTGAATTTCTAATCCCTATAACTTTGCAACCCAATGTTGTAGACCTTAGATATCAATTCTTTTAAATCAAATGATCTAAGTTTTCAAAGTGAGCAAAGAAACTTTGGGTTTATGGAAAAAATTAATTTTTAGAATAAATAAAACACACTTTTTATTATCTATAAAATTAAGGTAGCCCCCCCCCCTGGTTTTAATCTGGGGATGGGGGGATTAGAACATCTAGAGTATATCCTGTGGTGCCCCTACTACTATTACAATTAACACATGTTCCTTTTGTAAACATCTCAGATTATGCATCTAATATTTGGACTATTTTTATATATATAATGTTAGTTTGTTTTTTTGTTTGTTTGTGATCATAACTCATGAACCCCTAGACTGATTTGCCTCAAATTTTAAATTGAGAAAATTCAGGAGGACCACGGGAAAAATAGCTAAAATCGTAATTTACGACAAAGGACGGGTAATCAGTGGACAAACTATGAAGATTTACACCATTAGTAAATTTGAGTTGGTTAAGTTTTAAATAACCAAGAAAAATACACTTATTATCATCTCTTGTTTTAATCATCAAAAAAGTATTTATATTTCAAAAAGTTTACTATTGTAATAAAACTAGGGGTATGGAGAATAAGTATATCCATCGTTTAGAGGCTCGTTTTTAACCATTCAAAGTTCTATTTTTATTTTAAAGGTTTTCAATCTGCATAATATAAAAAAGCTTTCATGGACTACAAATGTAATAAACATCTCAAATTCTAATAAAGCACCTTAAAAATAAAAAACCTTCAGCTAGTATTTAAAACAGGACCTCCAACAATGCTCCTCCCTAATTTGTAGAACTGTAAAATGCTGAAACTGGGAGGGAATAATATTAAAAGTTTGCAATACACATTACCATTTTCTCGTTTCGCGCCATATTAAAGAAAAATAACACAAGTTTTAAATTTACTAAATTTAAACTGATTAAAATTTTAACATTTATAGAACTAAAATTAGAACTTTTTCTAGGAAGCTATTTCTCTAATATCTTTATAGTTTAATATTTATTGTAATTAAAAAATAAAGAATTTAATAAAGGTAGCTCCACCTCCGCCCCCCCCCCC
>NW_019397665.1:0-16272 GCF_000591075.1 Eurytemora carolleeae | reverse complement strand
TATCCTAGTATAGGGTTCATATACAGGGATACTATCCTAGTATAGGGTTCATATACAGGGATATTATCCTAGTATAGGGTTCATATACAGAGATACTATCCTAGTATAGGGTTCATATACATGGATACTACTCTTGTATAGGGTTCATATACAGGGATACTACTCTTGTAAAGGGTTCATATACACTATACAGGGATATTATCCTAGTATAGGGTTCATAAACAGGGATACTATCTTAGTATAGGGTTCATATACAGGGATATTATCCTAGTATAGGGTTCATATACAGGGGTATTATCCTAGTATAGGGTTCATATACAGGGATACTACTCTTGTATAGGGTTCATATACACTATACAGGGATATTATCCTAGTATAGGGTTCATATACAGGGATATTATCCTAGTATAGGGTTCATATCCAGGGATACTATCCTAGTATAGGGTTCATATACAGGGATATTATCCTAGTATAGGGTTCATATACATGGATACTACTCTTGTATAGGGTTCATATACAGGGATACTACTCTTGTATAGGGTTCATATACACTATACAGGGATATTACTCTGGTACAGAATTCACAAAAGGAAGTATCTTTTAGATTTTTCAATTAAACTTTAACCTGATATATTGTGTGGACCATTTGGGAGAATTTCAACCCTTTGTTTTTGCTGGAAGCTCACTTCAGACACTCTTCGTGGAAACCTGAACAATTGATCAATACAACCCTAGTTTATTCATTTAACTAGAACTATCAATACAACCCTAGTTTATTCATTTAACTTAAACTATCAATACAACCTTAGTTTATTCATTTAACTGGAACTATCAATACAATTCTAGTTTATTCATTTAACTAGAACTATCAATGCAATCTTAGTTTATTCATTTAACTAGAACTATTAATACAACCCTAGTTTATTCATTTAAATAGAACTATCAATACAACCCTAGATTATTCATTTAACTAGAACTATCAATACAACCCTAGTTTATTCCTGTAACTAGAACTATCAATAAAACCCTAGTTTATTCATTTAACTAGGACTATCAATAAAACCCTAGTTTATTCATTTAACTTAAACTATCAATACAACTCTAGTTTAATCATTTAACTAGAACTATCAATACAACCCTAGTTTATTCATTTAACTAGAACTATCAATGCAACCCTAGTTTATTCATTTAACTAGAACTATCATTACAACCCCAGTTTATTCATTTAACTAGAACTATTAATACAACCCTAGTTTATTCATTTAACTAGAACTATCAATACAACCCTAGTTTATTCCTTTAACTAGAACTATCAATAAAACCCTAGTTTATTCCTTTAACTATAACTATCAATACAACCCTAGTTTATTCATTTAACTAGAACTATCATTACAACCCTAGTTTATTCATTTAACTAGAACTATCAATACAACCCCAGTTTATTCATTTAACTAGAACTATCAATACAACCCTAGTTTATTCCTTTAACTAGAACTATCATTACAATCCTTGTTTATTCATTTAACTAGAACTATCAATACAACTCTAGTTTATTCATTTAACTAGAACTATTAATACAACCCTAGTTTGTTCCTTTAACTAGAACTATCAATACAACCCTAGTTTATTCATTTAACTAGAACTATCAATACAATCCTAGTTTATTCATTTAACTAGAACTGTCAATAAAACCCTATTTTATTCATTTAACTTAAACTATTAATACAACCCTAGTTTATTCATTTAACTAGAACTATCAATACAATCCTAGTTTATTCATTTAACTACAACTATCAATACAACCCTAGTTTATTCATTTAACTGGAACTATCAATACAATTCTAGTTTATTCATTTAACTAGAACTATCAATGCAATCCTAGTTTATTCATTTAACTAGAACTATTAATACAACCCTAGTTTATTCCTTTAACTACAACTATCAATAAAACCCTAGGTTTTTCATTTAACTTAAACTATCAATACAATCCTAGTCTGTCGGCAAAACTTTATAATTCAAATATCTCCCATTGTATTTTTTAAATTTAATTAGTTTTCATATTTTAATTATATCATTAAAGTTTGAACTAGAATTTCCTGCAACCATGCTCTAAGTTTCTACAACTTAACTTCATTCGTCACATCCCTACTCTCTCAACTATTTACCTTCAACCTTGAAGAAAGTTAGCGAAGTTTGAAATTACTAAAAATAGATTTTGAATATTGAATCTCTAGCACTTGATATTGGAATTCGAAATCGAGGAGGATGGTTTAATTCTGAACACACAAAACCGCAGGAACTTTACTCTGGTAACCCAGAGCCTATGATGGACAAAGCTCTTCCAACTCAAAACTTAAGACGGATCTAACTCCGGTAACATATATCCAATGAAAAGTTTAACTCTGGAAACTCAGAACATAGGACGGATCTTACTCCGGTAACATATAGCCTATGAAGAGTTTAACTCTGGAAACTCAGAACATAGGACGGATCTAACTTCGGTAACATATATCCAATGAAAAGTTTAACTCTGGAAACTCAGAACATAGGACGGATCTAACTCCGGTAACATATAGCCTATGAAGAGTTTAACTCTGGAAACTCAGAACATAGGACGGATCTTACTCCGGTAACATATAGCCTATGAAGAGTTTAACTCTGGAAACTCAGAATATAGGACGAATCTAACTCTGGTAACATATAACCTATGAAGAGTTTAACTCTGGAAACTCAGAACATAGGACGGATCTAACTCCGGTAACATATAGCCTTAGAAGAGTTTAACTCTCGAAACCCAAGTAAGGAGAACCCAGAACTCTACCTCCGGAAAAAAAGCTTCAGTGAACCCGAGCATAGGAGGGTCTTACTCCGATAAAACGGAGATTAGGACTGATCTGTCTCTGGAAACCCAGAATCTTGAATGGAATCGAGTTCCGTTAACTTTGAAACTAACAGGTCTTACTCAATAAACCTAGAAACTAGGACAGGTATTACTCAATAAACCTAGAATGTAGGACGGTTGTTACTCTGTTAACTCAGAAACTAGGACAGGTCTTACTCAATAAACCTATAAGCTAGGACGGATCTTACTCCATTAACCAAGAAACTAGGACAGGTCTTACTCAATAAATCTAGAGGCTAGGACGAATCTTACTCTGTTAACTCAGAAACTAGGACAGTTCTTACTGAAAAAAACCTATAAACTATGACAGGTCTTACTCAATACACCTAGAGGCTAGGACGAATCTTACTCTGTTAACTAAGAAACTAGGACAGGTCTTGCTCACTGATTCACTCCAGGAACTAAGCACTAAAGTGTATTTACTCCGGTAACTGAGAACCAAGGATGTATTTACTCCGGTAAATGAGAGCCAAGGATGTATTTTCTCCGGTAACTTAGAATCAAGGATAGATTTACTCCAGGAACTGAGAACCAAGGACGTATTTTCTCCGGTAACTGAAAACCAAGGATGTATTTACTCCGGTAAATGAGAACCAAGGATGTATTTACTCCGGTAAATGAAAACCAAGGATGTATTTTCTCCGGTAACTGAGAACCAAGGATGGATTCACTCCAGGAACTGAAACCAAGGATGTATTTACTCCAGTAACTGAGAACCAAGGATGCATTCACTCCAGGAACAAAACCAAGGATGTATTTACTCCGGTAAATGAGAACCAAGGATGAATTTACTCCGGTAACTGAGAACCAAGGACGTATTTACTCCGGTAACTGAGAACTAAGGATGAATTTTGTTTGGTAACTGGGAACCAAGGATGTATTTTCTCCAGTAAATGAGAACCAAGGATGTATTTACTCCGGTAACTGAGAACCAAGGATGGATTCACTCCAGGAACTGAAACCAAGGATGTATTTACTCCAGTAACTGAGAATCAAGGATGTATTCACTCCAGGAACTAAAACCAAGGATGTATTTACTCCGGTAAATGAGAACCAAGGATGAATTTACTCCGGTAACTGAGAACCAAGGACGTATTGACTCCGGTAACTGAGAACTAAGGATGAATGTTTTCCGGTAACTGAGAACCAAGGATGTATTTTCTCCGGTAAATGAGAACCAAGGATGTATTTACTCCGGTAAATGAAAACCAAGGATGTATTTACTCCAGTAACTAAGAACCAAGGATAAATTCACTCCAGGAACTAAAACCAAGGATGTATTTACTCCAGTAAATGAGAACCAAGAATGAATTTACTCCGGTAACTGAGAACCAAGGACGTATTTACTCCGGTAACTGAGAAATAAGGATGAATTTTTTTCGGTAACTGGGAACCAAGGATGTATTTTCTCCGGTAAATGAGAACCAATGATGTATTTACTCCGGTAACTGAGAACCAAGGATGAATTTACTCCGGTAACTGAGAACCAAGGTCGTATTTACTCTGGTAACTGAGAACCAAGGATGTATTTACTCCGATAAATGAGAACCAAGGATGCATTTACTCCGGTAACTGAGAAATCGAATGTATTTACTCCGGTAACTGAGAACCAAGGGCGTATTTACTCCGGTAACTGAGAACCAAGGATGTATTTACTCCGGGAAGGGAGAACCAAGGATGTATTTACTCCGATAACTGAGAACTAAAAACGGATTTACTCCAAGAATTTATTTACTCCGGTAACTGAGAACCAAGGATGAATTTACTCCGGTAACTGAGAACCAAGGACGTATTTACTCCGGTAACTAAGAACCAAGGATGTATTAACTCCGGTAAGTGAGAACCAAGGATGTATTTACTCCGATAACTGAGAACTAAAAACGGATTTACTTCAAAAACTTACTTTTTTTTACCAAAATCTTCTGAAATTTTAATCAGCAGAAGTATAAATAATTATTTAAAATAATTTAAAAATAAAACTGAATACTTTTGAACTTGTTTATTTTTAAAAATGTTGGTGTTAGTTTCCTCTGAGAGTGGAAGGATGTAAAGCTAGAGATGAGAAGTGACACTTTGGAAGTGGGAAGAAAGAAATTTCAACATAAAAAGAAAATATTTTATAAAATTTCTGAACAAAGATAGGATAGTAGTTCAGGGTCGGAGACAGGATAGGCTGAGATATGATGGAATGGGATAGGATGGAATAGGATGGAATAGGATGGGATAGGATAGGATGGGATTGGATGGAATAGGATGGGATAGGATGGATAGGATGGGATAGGATGGGATAGGATGGGATAGGATGGGATAGGATGGGATAAGATGGAATAGGATGGTAAAGGATGGAATAGGATGGAATAGGATGGAAAAGGATGGAATAGGATGGGATAGGATGGGATAGGATGGGATGGGATAGGATGGGATAGGATGGGATTGGATGGAATAGGATGGAATAGGATGGAATAGGATGGAAAAGGATGGGATAGGATTGGATAGAATGGGATAGGATGGGAATAGGGATAGATGAGTTAGGGATGGATAGGATATTCATATTCAGGTATTCCTACCTTCCATTTATATTCTGGTATTCCTACCTTCCATTTATATTCTGATATTCCTACCTTCCATTTATATTCTGGAATTCCTACCTTCCATTTATATTCTGATATTCCTACCTTCCATTTATATTCTGGCATTCCTACCTTCCATTTATATTCTGATATTCCTACCTTCCATTTATATTCTTACATTCCTACCTTACATTTATATTCTGATATTCCTACCTTCCATTTATATTCTGGTATTCCTACCTTCCATTTATATTCTGGTATTCCTACCTTCCATTTATATTCTTACATTCCTACCTTACATTTATATCCTGGTATTCCTACCTTCCATTTATATTCTGGTATTCCTACCTTCCATTTATATTCTGGTATCCCTACCTCCCATTTATATTCTTACATTCCTACCTTCCATTTATATTCTGGTTAACCGGAGGAAGCTGACATAAAGGAAGTTCTCCGTCGCTGATATTAAAATATTTTTTGTAAATATCAAAAATCTAATGCTTTTTGATTTTGCATCGCTAAAACTATTGAAATTGATTAATAAGTGTATTTTACAAGACCCTATTTAATGAGTTAAACACTTTTCCCGATCGAAAAAACGAAAATTTCTTACTCATTGGTGCTGAAATAAAGTTTTAAAAGGAAACGGATATAGAACTCTTTAAATAGAAAATCATTTCAAATTTAGAACACAGTCCCTGATTTGATGAAAAAAATAAATTTGATATCCCTTGTTTGGCGCTGCCCAGACATGAGAGGGGGGGCGGGGGTGAACACTCGCCCCACCCAGCATCAGCACCCATCCAACTACATAGAAGCACACACCCCTGCAGCCCTTGGTGCCCCTGGGCTTGAATTCTAGACACCTTGAGCACCCATGGATTGCCCCTGGAAGGGGTTGAAACAGTCCTTAGTTAGATTTTGTAGGCGTTCTGTATCTCTGTACTTCTGATCTTCTTCTAAACTCGGATAATCTTTATTTTTATTCATCAATAATTGCAAAACTTAAATATTAGAGGCATATACAGGGGGGTTTCATGCTCCAGAAGGTAGTGAAAACCCAAAGAGAATAGAACATATATTACAGGGGAATTTAGAAATCCCTCGGTATGAATTTTGTCAGTCCCTTTCAGCCTGAAAGGGAGTTCAAAGTGTACAAATCATGTAAAGGTTCACAAATTATATGCAGTAGAGTACATTAATACAGTATGTTCCCTAGACTATCCATTTCAATTTCGAATTTTTTAAAGCTGTTAAATAAACTTTTATAAAATGAATTAGGTGAATAAAAAACATCATTTGATTTATAGTTATAGCGGAAAATCATCGTTTGTAAAGTGAAAGGCATAGAGTCTATGTGAAATGATCATTGGTCAATTATGAAACCAGTCTATTTCATAATTTGGTTTTCTTTTAACATTAATTTTAGATTTTCTATAAAATTATGTTCCGTGGCCCAAAAGGTTATATAGCAAAAATATGTGTATGGAAACAGTAGAACAAAATGGCCGTTTTACACTTTTTCTAGTAAATTCCCCTCTAATATATATTCTATTCTCTTTGTGAAAACCCCTGCCCCCCCCCCCACGACAATTTTCTGTGTACGCCCTAGAAACCAAAAATCTAAAAATTCTCCGATGTGAGGGAAGAAACATTTAGAGCCTCGCATCAAAAAATGTAATCATTAAAGAATTAAAAAGTTATAATTTTGAATTTCATTTTCTGAATGGAATGTTGAATGTTCAATCTTTAAAAAGCTCTTGTCAAAAGTCTTCAAATCCATAAATAATATCTGAATATTTGAAACTTTATTAATTTCTCTTTCTAATTTATGAGTTAATTATACCTTTTAGTTCTTTAAACGTTTTAATTGTTTGTTTTTTTTGAAATTTTATTTTAAACAAAAGATTTTCCTGAAGAGCTTCAATGAGGCATCACATTCACCCTGAAAAAGAATTCATGAAGTTAAAAAATAGATTTTTAACAAATTTGATTTGTAGCCTTAAAAAAGAAATTTGAGTTTAAAAACCTTAACAAATTCTTTGGTAAATGCATCCCAAAAGTTTTCTATATATCTACATAAAAGAAAATCTTTTTCAAAAGTTAAAGATTTAACTATTATTTTTCTATTTTTAGAAAAGTACAGGGTGAGTCAAAAAAAAGTGTGATTATCGGCGCCTTGTGAAAAATTGTATATTTTTTGTGCAACTCTCCTGTATTGTGTTTTTTAAAAATATTTTATGGAAATTTTTATTTTTTTGGTACTCCAATGGCCCCAAAAAATCCGCGAACTTTTTTTCTCTCTTAAAATCAAAAGTTGAGAAAAGCAAGCATGTATATATATATATATATATATTATTTCTATCAAATTCTAAAATGTTATGAAGATTGAATCACAGATTCACAGAAAATTTTCAATTTTCTGTTCTGGTCTGGTTTTTAAGGAAAAGTACTATGAATCCCCTAGTTCCTTTCTTCTTAGTATATTCTAAAGTTATAAATATAAACTGTTCAGTTGGAACCTGAAGAGCCATTGAAAAACAACTTTTCCTTAAAAATTAGACCAGAACTGAAAATTGCGAATTTTCTTATTACATTTTTGCAAATTTTCCGTAATTCTATAATTCAATATATAAAAAATTTTAGAATTTGATAGAAATAATATATATTCACATTTTTGCTTTTCTGAACTTTAGAATTTGAGTAAAAAAAAGTTTCGCGGATTTTTTTAAGGCCTTCCAGTACCAAAAAAAAAAAAATTTCCAAAAAAATTGAAAGAAGATCATACAGGAGAGTTTCACAAAAAAGTACAATTTTGCACCAGACGCCGATAATCACACTTTTTTTTTTGACTCTGTACTAATTAATAATCATTGCGTAATACTAATGAGTACCTCAGCTATTGTAATTCACAGTTTACTACAGTGGTCAAGCTATAGTAAATTGCAAGTAAGGTTGAAATCTTATATGTTTACAATCATTACTCCTTAGAATGAAAATTATAATGAAAACTTTCTGATTCTAATATATGAAGTATATAAAGTATATAAAGTATATAAAGTATATAAAGTATATATATAAAGTATATAAAGTATATAAAGTATATAAAGTATATAAAGTATAATGAAATAGAATCGAATAATGTCAAATTTATGAAATATGTTTTTTACTAAATCTTAAACAATTCGAGGTTCCACGAAAAAACTCAAAGAAAAAATTTACGTCTCAAAAATGTGTCTCTCTAGTGTAATACCGCAAATGCTTAGAGCTAGAAGCGTAACATATAATGTTATACAATTCACAGCAAGTCTTGTACAGTAGTACAGGTAGGGTGTTCTTATTTACCTTGATTTTTCTAGTTCCTGTACTGTATAATATGGATGAGCACCTACTGTTTCACTAACCCGGAGTAAGCTTATAACACTAGATCCTATATGGATGAGCACCTACTGTTTCACTAACCCGGAGTAAGCTTATAACACTAGATCCTTCCATGAGTTCATTTCTTTATTTCTCTGCACTCGTAACCCACCATTCTTTAATAATCACTAATCTTAATCTGAAGTATTACAAATTATTTAGCGTTTTTGGGAACCTTTCATGCCCTCAAGAGAGGTTTATGTGATGATTTAGTCTCAAAATTGTAATTTTTTGTAAATCTACCAACAAAAACTAAAAAATCTCCCAAAAAAAATTAGTTTTAAATTGGTGGCATGAAAAGCCGTAAGTATAACTAGAAAAGTGCCACGAAGCGCTAGTATTATAAATACAATATAGAATAAAAGACAATGTATAACATTGATTTTTGAAATATGAGATTTCGCTCGCGTTCTATGGTTTCATTTTCATCAAGACACAAAAATTAAAAATAGAAAACTTAAAGATAAAGAAGATGCTTTTGTAAAGTATTACTTGTTGGAAATAAATAAATATATTTGTTTCCTTTCTATCTGCCTATCTCGAGTTTTTCTAGGAAAATTAATGAAAGCAGGAATTGGGCATAATTTATGCTTCTAATAAAAGAAGAAATGAGTAAATTTCTTGAAGCATACAAACTAGTATCAGGGTAGGAGTGGAATAGTGGAGTAGGACAGGAGTAGGATAGGAGTTGGATAAGATTAGGATAGGAGTAGGATAGGAGTAGGATAGGAGTAGGATAGGAGTTGGATAGGAGTAGGATAGGAGTAGGATAGGAGTAGAATAGTGGAGTAGAATAGGAGTAGGATAGGAGTAGGATAGGGGTAGGATAGGAGTAGGATACGAGTAGGATAGGAGTAGGATAGGAGTGGGATAGGAGTAGGATAGGAGTAGGATAGGAGTAGGATAGGAGTAGGATAGGAGTAGAATAGGAGTAGGATAGGAGTAGGATGAGAATATTTTTTTATCTATTTATTTGTTTTTACTGTAATAAAATTCAGTTATCAAAGCGGTTACAATTTTTATAGGGAAAACTTAAACAAAAAATTTAAAATATCAAATTTAACTCCGGGTTTTAGTCCAATCAAGCAGGATGAAATATTATTCATTTTACAGAATATTTTAATATTTTGAAAACTAAACCCCCTCGCGGGATTTAGTCATTCATATGTTTATATTAAATTCAATTTATAACCTACACAGCCCAGGGATATTTAGTGGGAGACGCGCAATAAAACCTAACAAATTCTAAGGTTGTAAACAATTTTTTCATTTTTATTCTAGAATTGAACGTTAAAAAAACAAATATTTTGGAAGATTACTCGCAGCTGTATCTCATTTTTCTCATCCTTATGTCTGTGGACACTCGATCCTGTATGCCGAGTCCATTAGCGCCTGATCCAATCAGGGTTCAGTTATATGTTTGTTGTCTATTCTGAACCAATATAACTAGTATGGCGGTAACATCTATCTTTCTATCTATCTCATTATCCAATTCTATAGAGTTATGAATCCTTCAATCGGCGCTATCAGTAAATGGAAATATTTACTTCTACTGAAACTATAGTGAGCGAGTGACCAGATTTTTTTAATCAGCGAAGTTAACCCAAAATCTAGAGATAAGGAAAAGGTTTAATTTTTGTAACGTTTCTAGTACGGCTTTGAGACCTCGTTGCTCCTCTTTTTTTAGTTCACACACAATTATGGGAATGCATGTTTTGTAGTGCATATTTGGAAATTAAAAACTTTAACTTCTCAATATCTCTTCACAGAGAGGAGTTTTGATTTTTTAAAAAAAACTTTACATTTTAAGTTAACTGAGGAACTGAGTTTTTTTCCGCAATCTTAAATTTTCTAATTATCGTTGAAATATGATGTTGTACACCTATAAAATTTCATCGGGGTTTTATAAATATTAGAATTCAAAATCTAAGTTTATGGTCCAAACTTAGCTCCTTTGGTATACAATCCTTTTCAGGAATTTTTAAGATGAAAGATATGGTTGAAAGTGCTTTTGCATATCAGATTATATACAATAGGTGTATACCATGCAACACACTATACATGTACTTATAGAAAGTGTATATACAGGGCCGGTGTTCCAATAAGCATGGTATTGCGGAAGGACTTCGAGGATCGTGTAAAGAAATAGCATTGTATAACCGATCTTCAATGTCATAATAAAATTACGCCTGTCTTGAAGTGCCGTACCGACTAGGGCAAATTGTACAGTATACAATACATACAGATCGACTAAAGTGTACAGTATACAATACATACAGATCGACTTAAGACAGAAAATAGGACAGGACACCAAACACGGTGACAATTAAAGGTCTCACGCTCTCAAGCAAAAATCGATGATAATTTTACCAATTACTTCTTAAAAACCAAAGCTAACAAGGGCTTTATAGTGCTAAATGTACATTTAAAGAGCTACAGAAAAGCATAGGTGAGTTAGAGCGGTAAAATAAAAGCCTAGACGTTGCTATACTTCAAAGTCGACCCTGTCTTAAAAATTGATGAGACTGTTTATAAGCAGGCTCAATCGATGTTCAAATGAATCGTCTCCCTCTTGTGGGGTTAGTGTAATTTCTTCTGCAAAATTGTAGTTTTGAGGTTTTAGTTTTTAAAATTTCTGTAAGTTTAACACAGAACAGTAGGGATAGCTATATAGGGTATAGAATTTTCTTATTGTACTGCAGTACACCACCTTATGCAATTAAAACATAAACAAACAAATTCTAAACTCTAGCAGACGAAGTGCACTAACTCTATGAATTACAGCTCTCCTATATTAACACCATACTAGTTCAAAAATCAGCTAAATAAATTTTTGGGACACCCTGCATATAATGTATACAAATATATCCATGATTTCAACTATGTTTTCGACGCCGCTCCGAGATAGCAGCATTTAAAGCTAAAAATATACGCTTTTAATGGCTTCGTGCATCCTTTCCTAGTACCAATATTAGCTTTTCACTGTTGTTTCTCATTTTCATCTACGTAATAAAGCTCTCAGTTTTTAACTTCACATTTTTATTAAAAAAGAATTATACTAAACATAATGTTTCACGTCTATCATGACGATCCTCAGTAGTTACCATGGGTACTGGAATAGGGTATCCCAACGAGGCTCGCGCACGAATGAAAGGTCGATACGGTACGGGGGGAAGATCCGTATCCTCTTACGTCACTGATTAAAACTATTGGTGGAGAATTCTCAGACCGCCAAAGAAATGTCAATCACAATTATGTGTATACTCGCCAGTGTCCACTTTGTGCCCTGTACCGGGTTATGACGTAGGTAAGATACAGAAGCTAGAATTGTATGACTACCTTACCCTATTCCAGTACCCATGGTAGTTACAATTCTTTGAACAACTAAAATTCTAAGATTTTTACATCACATATTGCGTATTTTCTAAAAAGTTATTACAAAAATTTCTTTGCAATGGTTTCCCTTTTAAAAAAATACAGCACTTAACTGCAATACAGCAGTTAACTGCAATATACAAATTATTAGATAAATATAAAAACATGATCACATTTTGCTTTATCGATGATAATAAATATTTTCTTCCATGCAGACATTAATTCACTGCACTGATTTAGAAGATGATGATGTATAGATGTGTGGATAAGGGTTTTTTCTGTGTTGCATAAATTGCATCTCTTCTTGATTGGATGATATATGAGGGTGCATACATGTCGATAAACCATTTTATTTCATAAGGTTTATTTTGATCCTTTAATTTCCAAATGTACTTGGAAAGTGCTGTACTTTCTTTGTATTTCTGATTCCTAAAAGATGATGTATGATTCAGGTACCTCTCTTTTAATGTGTTATATATATGCCACTGTATCTTGGTCTGATTTTATTTCTGCTCTGTACACGATAGATTTGGTTAAACATTTTCCATTTAAAGGACAACTATTTTTCCCTTTGCAGTTACATTCCTTTTTAGACATTGCCTTATGTTGTTCATAGTGTTCAGGTGGAACTTGTGTTGGTGCTGTTGGTATAGATTGGTTTGGTGGAATAGATAGTGTTGAATTTGGGATATAGAGTTGGTTTCGGGAATTGTTTGATATATCATATTGTGTGTTTAAAATATATCTGTTATGATTTGAGATAATTGAGTCCATATTTGGCATACAACTGTATGACAGTTTCACTGTAGAACGGTTGAAGAATTGTTTCAGTTTACTATTGCCGAAATGTCTATTTATCAATGATAGAAATTTAGCTCCAATATCAGTTTTCACACTTTCGCTGTATGGAGGATTAAACCAAATGACTTTTCTATTCCTGGATCTTTTCTTTGTATTTTGCTGTTGAGGTAACTTTTCAAACTTGATTTCATCTGTATAACCTGCTTCTTGTAATGCTGAATTGTACACATGGGATTCTGAATCAAATTCTTTCTTAGAACAAGATAGAGTAGATATTCTGTTTGAAATCATATTGGGAAGCTGTTTCTTTATGCTTTGTGGATGGTTTGACTTAGCATTGATATACAGGATTGGATTATTGCCTTTCCTATAAGGTCTATATGTGCAGTCCTTCAAATTGAGATATAGATCTAAGAAATCNTATTTATTATCATCGATACATACTATATATATATATATAAAGTATGTATATTGTATATTGAGAATACAAAGTTTTGTCAATCTTATCATTTCCCTACAGTCGCACTACTCACACTTTACACAACACCATGCACAGTGTGTTCCAATTTACACTTTCAAAACGAAAAAAACGTTTAATGAATGACGAGTACGACTTTGCAACCTTGGAACCTCTTTGAATTTGTATTTCAAACCCAGTTGAAAATTCAATTCTTTTTAATTCAGTGCTTTAGACTGGAACAAATACAAGATTTCAAATAAAATTTTTAATTCGAATTTTGACATCATCCATTTAGACATGTAAATTACACCCTGTAAAGCACTGCTGTTAAGCTTTAGTTTTTAACAAGTAATTGTCAAAATTCTCATCGATTTGTGTGGACACTCATGGGTGGCCGGGGGTGTTATGGGCTAAAAAAATTCGAATTTTTTTTTCTTTCAAAATATTATTTTTTTAAAATATTTTTTTCAGATTTTTTTTTCAAATTATTTTTACGGGCAACGCCGGGCCGTTCACCTAGTATTACATATATTTGTTTACGCAGACTTTTTTCTGGTGTGTGTCAGTACTCAGTAATGAGAGGAATAAGATTACTTGAAGAAATAACATAAAAAGAAAAAGAAGTTAATAACACTCAATAAGAGTGTGACTAGGTGTGGGNTAGTAAAAGTAAATTCAACCTATATGAAGCAGAGTCTGACCGCGTCAACCATGTTGCACCGGCTAGTCCTGTCCATAGAGCTAGGTACATACAAACTGGGACCGGAAAAGTTTTACCCGGCTCGGAAATTCAAACGTACGACGACTGCCCGTGGGGGGGTATATTTTACTGTGAAAGCGTAGAAACAAGTTCTATCATAAACAATAACCAAGAATATCAAGACTATTTCTAAGCCACAATGGCAGACATACAGCATAAGTTGGCCTAGCTCAAGGCAGCACTCCTGTATGCCGAGTTCATTAGCGCCTGATCTAATCAGGGTTCAGTCAAGTGTTTGTTGTCATGTCCTGAACCAATAGAAATTGTAAGGCGGTAACATCTATCGTTCTATCTCTCTCATTATCCAATCAGAGTTATAAATCCTTCAATCGGCGCTATCAGAAAATGGAAATATTAACTTCCACTGAAACAATGGTGTCAGGGCTAACTGGTGCAACTAGGTCTGACTTTAGGCTGCATCTGGTTAAATTTACAACCAATAAAGCGGCAAATGTGCGTGAAGCAATTTTTGTTCTTTGTTTACAATAAAGCTATAACGCAGTAAATATTAAACAACCCCCTTTTCCCCATGCTTAGTTCTAAAATAGGGTTACCTTAAAAGGATTAGACTTTATTGAACATTTTTAATATGGCGATCTGAAGATTTATCTTGGCTTTCTGCATTGAAAAGAAAAAAGACTGAATCAATTCCGTCCAGTCGTCCATAAAGTCTTGTTCATTGTGGGTAACCATTTACCTCCTTATCACACACTTAAAAAGGATCCTAAAATTTTGTCTATAATATTCACCGAAAGCTTTTCGGTTGAAATTTAGAACAGAACGTTTTATATAAACATTTTTTAGGTATCTGTGATATTAAAATCATAATATCAAACTTGTACTTTCCTATTTTTCCCATTATCTGTAATTAGAAATTATTTATTAATTTACTAATTGCTGGCATTGGATTGCAAATTACAAAATAAGTAATTAATATTAATGAAACCTTCATCTTTGACCATTAAATCAATAATTAGTTATCTTGGGAGCATAAGAAAAAAAATAAGAAAAAAAAATAAGAAAAAATTAAAAGTTAAATAATTCCAAACTCATAAAAAATGAGCAAAACATGCAAGAAGCTTATGAAAAATAAATATTCAACAATATCTTATCAAAAACTATTCATAATACTTTAGTGATGGAAATATTTAGTCAATTTGAGATAATAATATGTTTCCAAATTAATTTTTCATGAAAAATTTTTAAGATACTTCAGAATACCAAAATGTTTCACTTTCAGAACCCCATATTTAGCATACAACTGTATGACAATTTCACTGTGGAACGGTTGAAGAATTGTTTCAGTTTACTATTGCCGAAATGTTTATTTATCAATGATAGAAATTTAGCTCCAATATCAGTTTTCACACTATCGCTGTATGGAGGATTAAACCAAATGACTTTTCTATTCCTGGATGTTTTCTTTGTATTTTGTTGTTGAGGTAACTTTTCAAACTTGATTTCATCTGTATAAACCTGCTTCTCGTAATGCTGAATTGTAAACATGGGATTCTGAATCAAATTCTCTCTTAGAACAAGATAGAGTAGATATTCTGTATATTATATATGGATAAATATATATATATATAAATGTATATGCGTGTTTCTAAAATTCGACGGGGAACGTTATTTGGAAACAAACAGACAGACAAGTTAAAGGCATTGAGTCTTTGCCACAAACCTAATCCTGGCAAATTATGATAGATCCAAAAATATAATTTTAAAAATATCAAAGGTTTACATCATCAGGTTACACAGATATAAGGATTAGAAAATTTGAGTTTGTGGCAAAAACGCAATTCCTTTTCTGTCTGTTTGTATCCAATTAACGTTGCCCGTCGAATTTTAGAAATATGTTTCTATGTGTATATGTTGTATATGTATATGTCATGTAGATATATATACATTACATTTACATATATATGTTGTATATGTATATGTAATGTAGATATATATATATACATTACATTTACATATATATGTT
>NW_019397664.1:84738-85787 GCF_000591075.1 Eurytemora carolleeae | reverse complement strand
CAGTCTTATCAATACTTGAATATAAACGTAACATCAATTGTAACAGGAAAAAACGATAAAATGTATCCGTTTGATTTTTTATTAATTAATTTAAGAATATATGTACACGATAGTATCGTAAAATAGTTGTATTAAATACATGTGAACAATTTTGTGCAGTTTATATAATATAATAAATATCTAGATCTTAAAAAAGACTTGTTGCTGAGTAGACGTTGATATGTGCAGGAGAGCAGTTATGGATGTAAGGAATAGAACAGAGAAATGTATTGCAAACCATGAGGGGCAATTTGAGTAGAAATACCATAAACATGTATTTGTATCAAATTCTATATCAGTTTTGTAATTGTAATTCATATACTGAAATAAAATATGAATATGCAGTGATAATTTTTTGTTTTACCTATTACAATGTCAACTTCAATTTTCAACCAAGCCAAAATGTCAAACTTCAAACAGTCAATACTTCCTAAATTTTAGTGCTACCTACCTCTAATTGAAATCAATCGATCGGAAATCTTCCAAAGATTTAAAAAATGTACAATTTTTTAAAAATTTAACTATGGCGAGTGCTACAATGTCTTAAAGATCGTTTTTTTGGGACACCCTGTATGTATATATATTAAATCATATTATGCATTTTATCCTTTAAATATTCAATATCCGAATATGTTATAGTATTCTATATATGTGTATATTGTATCATACATGGTGTATTGTATCCTTTTATGTATTCAGTGTCCCATATCTATTATCTCCTATATCTATTTAATCACACAGTTTTGTACCCTTTTTTATTTTTAGTATCTTATAATGCATTGCATCCGATATATACGTATAGAATCTTTTATCTTCTCAGTATCCCTAATGAATTGTATCATATATATTACTAGGCGTTGAAGACACCTTAGTATCCTATAATGAATTGTATCATATATATCAAATCATACAATGCATTGTGTCCTTTAATGTATTGAATATCCTATAATGTATTGTATCATATATATTAAATCATATACAATGCATTGTAACCTTTGCTAAATAGCTTG
>NW_019397664.1:58664-84467 GCF_000591075.1 Eurytemora carolleeae | reverse complement strand
GCTTTTGAAATTAGGTATTACAATGCTAATTCATAACAAAGACGATATCGAATTCGTCACTGAATTCCCATGTTTTTTTGGGACACCCTGTACAAAAAAAAATATTTCTAAGGGACGAAGAAAATAAAAACTTACATTTTAAACTTATTTTCATTGTTAAAGCTTAACACTTGTTCCTTTTTTGGAGATTCAATGATTAAATGCTTAAATGACTTTATTATTTCAGGCATTTAAGGCACAAGTCCAAGCTCAATTCCTTAGATTTAAGCAGCTTTGTGTCGTCAATCAAGTCTCATCCTAAATGAGCAACCCTGCACCAGAAGAAGGTTTTTGACGACTTACAATAATAATAATAATCCTTTTAGTAGATATCAACCCCATTATTAAAATCTAAAAAAATAATTCGCTTGACTTTTTAGATTAAAAAGAGGTGAGGCTTCTTCGAACATGGATATTTTGTCCCACAAATTACTTTCCTAGACTGTATTTTTACTTAATCGGCAGGTTTTTATTACAACTGTAGTTAAGGAAAATAGAAATTACAAAAACTGTACAGGTCATTGGTCATTGTATATAGCTGTCAAAGAGACCCTGTTTATCAATATGAGAGGTATTTGTAGTCCTCTTACAGATTCCAATATGAGAGGTATTTGTATTTGTAATCCTCTTACAGATTCCAATATGAGAGGTATTTGTAGTCCTCTTACAGATTCCAATATGAGAGGTATTTGTAGTCGTCTTACAGATTCCAATATGAGAGGTAATTGTAGTCCTCTTACAGATTCCAATATGAGAGGTATTTTTAGTCCTCTTACAGATTCCAATATGAGAGGTATTTGTAGTCCTCTTACAGATTCCAATATGAGAGGTATTTGTAATCCTCTTACAGATTCCAATATGAGAGGTATTTGTAATCCTCTTACAGATTCCAATATGAGAGGTATTCGTATTTGTAATCCTCTTACAGATTCCAATATGAAGACCATATTCAAACACAAAGTAATTACTTTCAACCACAGAGAATATAATTATCCAGAGTAACCCTTGTTATCAAATATGTTTAAAGAGAGTGTCTGGCTAGACATGGTAGTTGAGCTGAGAATGCAATTAGAGAAATGTTTTAGAAATCATTTGTACTTTATTATCTTATCTCAATTATCAATTATCTTTACATCGTGAAACAAAACAAAAAAGTACGCGGATTTTAACAAAAAATATTCTGGATTTTTAACATTTTCAAAAATTTAATAAAAATCGAATTTTGATAGAGGCAAATATTTGAAATTTTGATCATTCATAAACCTTCCCTAGGGCCAAGTCAGGTTCCACACAAAATTTGGGCCTGATCGGTTCAGCCGTTTGGACATTTATTGGACACAAACAAACAGACACTCAGACAAGCCAAATATATATATACTAGAAATTCAAGGCGCTTCGCGCCCTTCTTTCTAGCCTTAGAGGGCGCTTCGCGCCCATCTCCTAAATTAATTGTGAACATGTTCTCTTTGTGTACATCGTAAAACATTGATTTGTAAAAATCCAGGGGGGGGTACACCCCCCCCTAATTTCACTCAGGGGGGGGTAATGGACTGCCACCCCCCCCTTGAAACCGCCTATGGAATTAATGTCAAGAAGTTTTAAAACTTTGCAATTAAAGTTTAATTGTGAATTACAAAAAAAATAGTTTATAAAATAGTTTGTTCTGCTTTTTGACGTGCTTTCCTTCTAAAATAAAACTTATATCAAATGAAAATTGAAAATTAAATTATATCAACATGTAATTAAAATATAATACAGTGAGAACCAGAAAACTCTGTAATAGAAAGACGTCATTTTAGCAATAAATAAATGTATTTACTATTTGATGTTGTTACAAATCAAATAGTTTTACTAATAACTTATTAATTCACTTTTTATGTGAAATTGGTCTGTTTACACTGCACAATTGCTGTGTCTCATGTTCATGGACTAGTTAAAGTTATAATTTGAGTCTAAAAGTTGTCTTCCTAGTCCAGAGTTTTATGATTATATGACTGCATCTTTGCACCCCTATAACTCACAGTGTTCTTTGCTTTGATTTGAAAATATACAAAAAATGTAAAAAATAACAAGAAAACGTTACTCGTTTATAAAAATTGCAAACTGCTATGCACAAAAATTGCATACTGCTATGCATAAAAGTTACGATGCATAAATCTGAAAATGATACTATCCCTGGTTTTCTAGAAAAATTGTAATTGATAATTGAAGGTGTTGTAAAATTGCTGATTTGTGATGAAAATTGCAAGAATAAGATTAAAGAATAGATAAATAATCATGATTCAAGATGATTTAGAAATGACCATCTACCCTAGCAGCCTCTGTTTACTACAAGGTAAAACGCGGTCAATATTGAATAGTGCTTCAATGCTCCCAGTATATAAACATATACAGGGTTACCCACAAAACATAAAAACATGATAGTCTAATGAAAAACGGATAAAAAGTCTATTAGAAATTTAAACCGCGGTTAATTTCGGATTATGGGTAAAACTGTAAACTTCTAAAATGCTGTAAACTCAAAAAAAATTGAGATAAATGAAGATGTGAGCCAAAATATTAAAAGTCGGCTTTATTTTTTCATCCTTTGCAGGTAACCCTGGATTATATATATATATGTATATATCCTAAATATTTCTATATCTGGAAGTATAGGTTTACAATTCTATAAATGTTTTAGAGTTCAAACCTCAGGGGTGTACTTAAAGGTATACAAGATACATAGAGTATATAGGATACATAGAGTATATAGGATAAATAGAGTATATAGAGTTCATGAAATACATGGGATACATAGAATATATAGAGTTCAAACCTCAGGGGACATAGAGTATATAGGATACATAGAATATATAGAGTTCAAACCTCAGGGGACATAGAGTATATAGGATACATTGAATATATAGAGTTCAAACCTCAGGAGTGTACTTAAAGGTATACAAGATACATAGCGTATATAGGATACATTGAATATATAGACTTCATAGAATACCTACGGGATACATAGAATATATAGAGTTCAAACCTCAGGGGTGTACTTAAAGGTATACAAGATACATAGAGCATATAGGATATATAGAATATATAGGGTACATGGAATACATAGGATACGGTGGTAGGCGATAATACCAATACAATGATGACAACTTTTGGTTTCAATTTTGATTTATATCAAGCTTTTAAACAGCATGACTACACAAATCAATGAAAACAAAGAGAAGCTGTTAATTAACAAGCTTCCCTTTAATTACTTGTAAAATTATAATTTGAAAAAAGCTTGTTAAAAATAAAAACTTTTAAAAAGTCGTCTTCATTATATTGGTATTTTCGCCTACCACCGTATAATATAGGATACATTGGATATTTATTATACATAGAATAATAGAATATATAGGATACATTGGCTATTTATTATATATAGAATATATAGGATACATTGGATATTTATTATACATAGAATATATAGGATACATTGGATATTTAGTATACATAGAATAAATAGGATACATAGAATTTATAGGATAAATAGGATATATGTAGGATCATAGAATATATGGGTTACATAGGATATATAGGATACATAGAATATATGGGTTACATAGGATAAATAGGATACATAGAAGATATGGGTTACATAGGATATATAGGATACATAGAATATATGGGTTACATTGGATATATAGGATGCATAGAATATATGGGTTACATAGGATATATAGGATGCATAGAATATATGGGTTACATAGGATATATAGGATGCATAGAATATATGGGTTACAAAGGATATATAGGATACATAGAATATATGGGTTACATAGGATATATAGGATACATAGAAGATATGGGTTACATAGGATATAAAGGATACATAGAATATATGGGTTACATAGGATATATAGGATACATAGAATTTCTATCAATCGTTTTTTCATTTTGACGTTTTATGGGGAATTTCTTACAATAAACAAACTTGGATATTTAACATAGAACCAAAACACGAGTTTAAAACTGGTTAATTAAAAACTGTTGCTGCGTAGGTCAAAGACGATTTTCAAGATCCTGTTTTTTTTGGACATTTCGTATCGTAAATAATTTATCAGAATACTTGTTTTTCTCTTCTAAACATTTAGATAATAAAACTTTTAAATGTTAGAATGGTATTTTTATTTCTTCTGAACATCAAAACTAGGTATTTAAACATTATTCATCTTTTGCTCAAGAAAAGTAAACGAAGAACGTACAAAGCCATTTAAAATATTTATGAAACTATTGTGTACTTTATCATTCTTACTCACTTCATCATGAATTTCATGATGAACGTGCTATAGAACGAGCTGTACATTATAGCTCGTGTGCTTGAAAGTTTTGATTGGTTCCCGGATTTTCACCAAAAAATTTAGGATATTTCAAAAATAATTTTGAAATGAAAATAAAATTGAAATAAACTGGATTTTTTTACTTCTGCTTTATTTCAAAACTTATTTGATCTAAAAATTTGACAAAATTAAATCCAAAAAGGCGAGAACCTTCTCGATAAAGAGAAAATTTCGGTCAAAAAACTTTATAGCACGTGGTGCTAAATAGTTATTATTCAACATTATAAAGCATGGGACACTATACTGGTACGCCTTTGTGACTATATAGCTCCTTTAATTTTTATTGTAATTATGAAAAAGCCATTTTATCTTGTCACATGTATGGAAATTAAAATGTTTTTTTTTCTTTTTCTAAATAGTTGTTCAAAAAGACGAGGTATGATTCAAATAAAAAGATTTCAATATGACGCGCGATTTACATTACTTTGGCTTGGTAAACCATAAAATGATGCAGCCTTATCGTGTTTTAAACGACAAAAGAATTTTTTAGTTGGTTTTTATTTGGTGAACAATCAGATGTAGATAAATTATACATCATGAATATTTATTGTTCATTTCTCATGAATGTTAGTTTGAACAAATTTAGATTGAATTAGTTTTTTCCCAAAAACTTATTTGCTATAATCCCTCTATCTTTGCAATCAATTGTCGAGCACTTATATTTTTCAAATTATGAATTCTGTTAGATTAAATAATTTTATTTTAAAATACCAAACACTTACTAGTTTACAACAACAGGTTACAAAGATATAGTAATTAGCAAATTTGAGTTTGTGACAAAAACTCAGTTCCTTCGGACTAAATGAAATGTTCTTCCAAATGTTTACATTTGCTACTACAGACAGTTGCTACTATATACAGTTGCTACTAGGGTTTCCAGCGAAACAGGGAAATTGTTTCGCGCAAATTTCGCATTTTTCGCATTCCGTTTGTAGAAAAAAATTCGAAATATTTCGGCGAAACACAATAATGCGAAAAAACGAATATTTAAAAAAATTTCGTAAAATTGTTGCATATTTTTTTCTTCTCACGAAATTCTGCATCATTTTCGCTTCCCTTTGCAAAATTCATTTTCGCGAAAAAATGCAAAATTTCTCTAAAAAGTTTGCGAATTACGAACTTTTTTGTGTGTGAAATTTCGCATTTTTTGCAAAAGTTTTCGGTCGATGGTTACCTTAGTTGCTACCTATCATACCCAGTAGCATACAACTGCTCTGCTATTAATATATATTTACGAAGATGGTAAAATTGTATATTTGCAAGCTTAGGTTTCCATTGTAAAATATGCAATAAAGCCTCGACTGGGAAAACTACAGGGAAGACGTAAAATAGGAAATCCCCCCCCCCCTCCTACCTTCACTGCAAAGCTTCCACCCCGTACCCTTAACCATTCACATTTTTATATTCACTTCAAAGAAAAAGGCTTCAAAGACGACAATCTATTTTACTGCAATACCACGGAAAATGCGCTAAAAAATAATGTTATTAAATCCGAAAACTTTTTTGTTTGTTATTGATTTATATTGTACAAAGAGAAGATGTTGACAGATAGAGCCACAATTAAAAGTTGAAATAGAAGATGGGCGGGGGCCCTCAAAGCCAATAGTATGGTACGTTTTCTATTTATTCTTTATTGAATGCATTTTTTAAAGCATCCCTCTCGGTTTAAAAGTTAATTATTGGGTCAACCCTCATAAATAAATATTGTATAGATAATAAAACCAAGATAGATGTATTGGCGCCATACTTTAACGGGACTATCGACAAAATTTCAATTCTCACCATTTAAAGGGACTGTAAGAGTAATTTCTAATAAGGTCAAACTGTACACAGCGTTTACAGCGTTTTAGAGGGATTTCAAGTAGTTTTCAAGATATAAAATCACATCTCTTTATTCGATGAACACTGAAATATTTTAAGCGTACAGTTGTGAATCGGACATTGTCCTCTTTTTATGAAGGGTCTCTTGAAATAACGCTTACGTACAGTCCCTTTAAATTCTTATCTCTGTTTCTCTTTTACCGCAAAAAATGATCAATTTTCTCACCAAAGAAAACAACAATAGTAACTAAATATTAATTATGTTAGGCAAAAGTTTAAAGTGAATTGGACGTAAATGACAATTTAATTTTCGTCGAAACGACTGAACCGATTGGATACATATTTTCTACGGTACCTGTTATGGTCCCAGGGATTGCTATGACAGGTACAAAATTCAACATTTCAAGTAATAAAATATTAGAATTGAAATAGTTGTGAAAAATCAGAAATTAAGGTTTTCGTTGAGAATTATTAGTTTTGAAAAGATTTGGAGAAATATCCTTGACGTCTATATTTTACCCCTAGTATATCAACCGCCATTAGAAAAAGTGTTTGAACTTTGAAAATGCAAAATCTAAAAAATCGTTTTCTTAACATAACATATTTCAAAATTATTTTACTTAAAGAATGCCTTTTATTTTAGAAAATTTTAAATTCTGAAGAACCGTTTTAGCATCGGTCCAAAATGTGTTTGTAACTTTATCTTTTCCGACATTTAAAGAACAGAGAACAGTGAACAGGGAAATTATTTAAGCTGAAATATTTGTTATAACATTAAGATAATACCGGGGCATTTTTTTAATATTAACATTTTTTTAAGAATGACTACGATATCTTCCTCATTAATGTTACTCAAATAAACGTTAAAGGATACGATTGTGGCTCCATAATACCACTTTTTAAATTTAAGGTCGCTTGCAAATACGTCATACAGTCCCTTTAATGACAAATTTAACTTTGACTAGCATGTATAGGAGTCTGATTTTTGAATATTACTACCAGACAGTTTTAAATTTAAAAAATAAAAATATTNGTCTGTCTTGTCTGTCTTGTCTGTCTTGTCTGTCTTGTCTGTCTTGTCTGTCTTGTCTGTCATGTCTGTCTTGTCTGTCTTATCTTTTTAATAAGCTAGAAAATATGGGTTTACAGTGTAAAGTCTATTTTGTTTAAATTACAGTGTTTAAGAGTAATGAGGATGGATTAGGGGTGTAGCGTGTTAAAATCACTTTAGGCTCAGCCTACTACTTTTCTCTTAAGAATACAGGGGTCAATATTCTAAAACAACAGAAATTTATATATTTACATTTAAAGTGCAAAGAAGTTTCTATTCAAATTTTTTAATTAAATTATATAATGTTTAAAATTATGCCCTGCCTAACTAATAATTAGTATAATGTTTCAAAATTGCAGACCACACATCGTTTTCTGATGGTATTATACACTTGAACTATAAATCAATCTTTTCTTTTTTTTGAACCTCCGTCACATTTCTTTCCAAAAACAAGACGTCTTCTATAACACGTATCTATATATTTTAAGCTGATATTCTTCCATTGAATATATTAAGCTGATATTATATTATTGAACATATTTAGCTGATANCCCCCCTTAGTAATTATGGTTTAAAAATTAGCTATAATATAAATTATAGTTAATAGATAGTTAATAAATTCTTCAATGTTCAAGAGGAATCACAATCAAACAAGATTATGAAAATATTTAAGAAATTCTATAAAAAAAACATCAGAAAGAAGTTATAGAATGTTTTACTGCTAATCTGTTGGTGGAAAACTCCTTGATAAGATAACATAACTTTACTTCATTTTTTTATTTAAAGACTTACGATTTGACTTTTTTATTGCGAAACACTAAATGCATTAAAATCAAAAGAAAAAATTATTTAAGTGAAATTGAAACTACAATCTCTTAACATTGAATTTAGTAAAATTCAGAAATATCTCTTTATTTCAGTTTAATTAAAGTATCCTCCTGTTTTTCAAGAGTTATATTTTTATTAGAAATTTTGCAAAAATGAATTGCAATTTTTTTTCTTCATATTTTACTCATTCAGAATTGAAATATAGACAGCTTGTTTTTAAGTTCTATGCATTCAGGGCATATATATTTTAAGCTGATATTCTTCCATTGAATATATTAAGCTGGTAATCTACTATTGAACACATTTAGCTGATATTCTACAATCAAACATATTGAGCTGATATTATACTATTGAGCATATTTAGATGACATTCTACTATTGAACATATTTAGCTGATATTCTACTATTGAATATATTAAGCTGATATTATATTATTGAACATATTTAGCTGGTAATCTACTATTGAACATATTTAGCTGATATTATACTATTGAATATATTTAGCTGATATTATACTATTGAACATATTTAGCTGATATACTGTATATGATGGAAACGGTTCTAAGATATAAACTTGTAGAGAGGGGTGAATAGGGCGCAATACTAATTTTAAGAGGAAAGAAAAAAGATTGGAAAACGTTCCAGGAGTACCAGGAGTACCAGGAGTACCAGGAGTACCAGGAGAACCAGGAATACCAGGAGTACCAGGAGTACCAGGAGAACTAGGAGTACAAGGAGTACCAGGAGTACCTTGATAATTAGGAGCACCAGGAGTACAGGTTTTCTAGCCTGTTTTATTTTCTCCATGAGTATAATATATGTGAGAGTACTGAAATAAAGTTTATAATCCAGAAAATGGTAATTCTTGCACAACCTTAGAATAGATAGATAGAAGATAGCTACATAGAAACAATAATAGTAAAGAAAGAATGTAAGGTCAACATATGTTCTTTTTTATGTAAATAAATTATAAAAAGTTATAGAAAAAATAAATAGAAATAAAAAAGTGGGGGGACAAGTAGTAGACAGAATTGTAGTTGTCGAGATAGATGGAAAGTGATTTAAAGGGACTGTACGCATAATTTCAAGTGACCCTCCATGCAAAGATGGCAATGCCCGATTAACAACGGTACCCTTGAACATTTTTTTGATCAAGGATGAATAAAAATATCAATTATTTCTTGTTTCTTTAGACTGTTTATTTTATTTGCGGTATCTTTACGACAGTTGTTTATTTGAAGTAGTGGAGAAACTCACAGAAATAAACACTTTTTGAGTCAGAAAAAGACGGAGGGTCACTTGAAATTACGCCTACAGTCCCTTTAAACCTGTTTTTATCTGTGTATTTTAAACCACTCCACCTAAATCACCTTGACTAGGAGATAAACAGTGGGATGTATAAAAGGTAGAAAGTTATGCACACTGCCCTGTGCACTACCACAAAAATTTGATTTTAGATTATAAAGATTTCGTTGTTTTTCCTTCTGATATTTCGGAGTTATCTGTAAAAGTAAGAGAACGTATTATGCAGTAACGCAGAGGGTATTTTTTAGAATTAAACACTTTTTCCATGGACATTGGACAGATATACGGTAACATCTTCTTCATTGATGCTTAAATGAAGGTTTAAATAGTACAGTTTTGAACCGGTGATACAACTCCTCAATATTAATGAAGTAAAGGAACAAAACCCAGGAAAGAAACAAGTATTCCCTTAGTAAAAATGTTTAAGGAAAATCACTAAATAAATTCCTTACAGTCGTCTCTGAAGGTTTATTCTTTTTAGATTTTTAATTTTAGTATAGAATTGAAAATAATATGAAATATAACTATTTATCTACTCAATAAAGTAAAGATGGAAACTGATCCTTTTATTTTAATTTTAGTATAGAATTGAAAATAATATGAAATATAACTATTTATCTACTCAATAAAGTAAAGATGGAAACTGATCCTTTTATTTTTATTTTCAGTCCAAACATTTTTCTCAGAACTATGTTTCTATGATTCAAAGCTGGGAATTTTCGAAATTATTTTTGGTTTGTTAAATTAATTGTTTCAAATTTTAATTAAACCAAATTAAAAAATTTCCACCTTAGCGTTTTTTAATGTAATTTACGAAGGTATTCTCCAGTTTTGTACTGTTAACAAACATACAAATTTTCTCTTCTAAATTCAAAAAATGTGTGGGACGAAGCACTTATATGGTCCCATCTTTTACTAGTGAACAATGTTGTTGATTTATTTTTCTATTTTGATTTTTAGTAAATATTTTCTATAATTTCATATTTGCAAATATTGAATCTCTGAAAGTGCACATTTTTTCTGCACGGTTTTAAATTTTCAATGTTCATACGTAAATTGTATTTATGTTTGGATGTTTCTATGTTACCTTTTGCCAGCCATTACCTTTGTGACACTCAATCAGGGTTGTGATAAAAAAATGAAATCCCCTCCAACAAGCTATTAATTGCATCACAAAATTAAAGCAGAGATTCGCATTAAATAGTAAAACATTTTTACGCATATTTGCGGAAATATGCATCGTTTGCAATTGCGTTTGAAAAATTCGCGCAATTTTGCGGAATTGTGCAAAGGTTTTGTTTTGGTAGCAATCCTACACGTGAAGATAGAATAAATAACAACAAATCCTACTTACAATAATACATTGATACAGGGTGTTGTTTCTACTCCTAAAAACTTTGTTATTAGAAAAGTATTTGATCAATATTGTAATTAGACTTTTTTACTCCGAGTAATTACTTGTGTCAGGCAAGGGTGGAGGGTGATAATTAAGCTTCACATTTTCTCTAATTACCCTGGATATATTAATTAATATCAACAATAAATAAACTTCTGCCTTTTTCGGTTGTTTAGCTTATTAAAACTTTATGTTTGTTTTTTTAAGTTTCTAATTTTAATTTGGCAAACTTTTGACATTGATTGATAATGTTTTCAGGTCGTTAAACTTGAACCAACGTTTGTGCACATAAAAAAGATTAATGCAAAAGGAAAATAAAAACACTAGATGTAGAAAAAGTGATCAGGACTTTAAGGGCTATTTCAAGTGATCGATTGTCTGATCGAGTAAAAATTAGACACACGCACCACTGACCCTTTAGTAAAAGCAAATAGGTTGTCAACCTATTTGAGTAAAAGTAAATTCAACCTAAAGTCTGACCGCGTCAACCTTGTTGCACCGGGCATTCCTATTGAGTGTCTGCTTTATTTACCCAATGTCTTGACGACACAGTACAAACTGGGACCGGAAAGGTTGACCCGGCTCGGAAATTCAAATGTACTACGGCTGCCCTTGAGACAGACACTGGGTTCACAAGACGGGCTGGTACATGTAAATAGGTATGCAGTTTGATTACACTTCCGTAAATCCGTGTACTGTTTCGCGGGTCATGTAAAGATTGGACCCATTTGAAATCCATGTTTCTGTTTGTTTAGATTATTGATCTAATTAAGGTGTCGATTTTTTATGGGTACCTCTGTGAATCGTTAGTTCTCCTCTTTGCATGGAGGATCAATTAAAATTACGTTTACAAAAACATTAAGACACTACAGCAGGGAAATCCGGAACCATAGATCTCGATATTCACTGGGGTCACTTTCAATTTGAGGATCTATAAAAACTAGCGGGATACCGAATAAATATTAAATTAATCTGCAGATTAACAAAAGATCCTAGATAATGCATGATCTCGATATCCATAATACAAGATTTCCCGGCTCAGATCGAACAGTAAATGAGAAATAAAGTGAGAAATGTTCCCGAATTATAAAAAAATAACCTTGCTATGAAGTCTTTCCTGAAAAAATAAATGGTAAACTTTCATTTTTGGTATATACTGCGTGTTAGAAATGGGCCTAATTGAAGTCTGGAACTATATGTCCGCTGTAATAATTTTGATCAGATTCAGACTTGTAAATCGGACATTGCCATCTTCGTGTGCAGGTTCACTTTAAATCACGTATATAGTCCCTTTAACTATTAAGTGATTCCTCATTATAAACGAACATTGAGCAATAATTTAGAACAAAAGAGAATTGAAAATTTGAACTTTCATTTCATATTTCAGATGGGTAAAAAAATCACAAAAAACATTTGAACAATGATTTTTTTAAAAACTGAACAGACCAAAAATAAGGAATAGCCATTAATGTGAAATACACGAAATATCGAAAACCCGAACATGTCCATCACAAAATAAAAATTCTAAGTTTTAAAAAGCATATTTCTAGAAATGATTGACATGTTCTAGTTTGGGCAGGATATTAGAAGATTTAAATCAAGTTTAAATCAACATATCTAGTTTAGTTTATCCGCACACATAGAGGACTCTCAATTTGCATGGATATATAGTAATAGATATGTTGATTTAAATCAAGTTTAAATCAACATATCTATTTTAGTTTATCCGCACACATACAGGACACTCAATATGTATGGATATATAGTAATAGATATGTTGATTTAAATCAAGTTTAAATCAACATATCTATTTTAGTTTATCCGCACACATACAGGACACTCAATATGCATGGATATATAGTAATTACCCTACTCCAAAATGATTTAAATCAAGTTTAAATCAGCATATCTATTTTAGTTTATCCGCACACATACAGGACTCTCAATATGTATGGATATATAGTAATTACCCTACTCCAGAATGGTTTAAATCAAGTTTAAATCAACATATCTATTTTAGTTTATCCGCACACATACAGGACACTCAATATATATGGATATATAGTAATTACCCTACTCCAGAATGGTTTCTCTAACCCGTGTCTATCCAGGTACAATTCAGTTTCATTTAGCTATCAATGTGTACACCCAGACACAATCTGGACAACTATCAATGTCTACCAGGACACAAACTCACAATCTATCAATGCCAAACAATGGGCGCGATCAGCTATCAATGTCTACTCGGACACAAGCATGTAACTTTCAATCTCGTAAACTATAAATGTCTCAACTAGGATACAATCTTGAGCTATCAATGCCTCAGCTAGGACACAATTTAGTAAACTATCCATGTCTCGACTATGACACAATCTTCAACTCATTTTTTAAGAACAAGGACACAATTACTCTATTGCAGTAATCAGAAAAAGAGTCTCTATATCGACTCATGTATTTGAGGTTTATATGTTACAAGTTAAAGTTAGAAGACGCAATTACAATTCCTACTTTGTAATCTATATCACATGATTAAGGCAATCATGTTACCTATTGCAGCACAGTTGAAATAGGCACAATTAAGATGTTCATCATTATATGTATATATCACATGATTAAGCTAATTATACTTTGTATTCATTTGAAGCACAGTTCAAATGAATAATGGGTGTTACCTGGGGGCTGTACAAACGTAGATAGTTATAACGTACATTGTACTTCAGGTTTACAGAATATTATGTAACCCAATATTTATCACAAATGGGGGGGGGGAAGAAGTGGTTGAATAATAGGGTTAATTTATCTCTTATTCTCAATCATACAGCCTCTTCGTTTGCCAGCAGCGGGAGGCCTCATAACCTCTGCTGCAGGTCTTTTCTGGTTCCAGAGCCTGCTCCAGTCCAAGGTGATCCTGTTGAGGAAAGCTGTGATGGTGGGTGTTAGACAAAACATCAGGACGGCCACAGTATACAGGATATCAGGATTGCAAGATAATCAATTGGGAGGCTAATCAATATAAACTCCTTGAGACAAATCCTAATGGGTTGAGATTGTTCAACAATTCTGTTCCCCTGGTTTGTACAACATCACTGATTATGTAGTTCATGTTGAAGACATTTCCCCCATATTAGATGAGTCACTTGCACATTCCTCCATGACACAAACATCCTCCCACGATTGGAGCTCATCAGGGGTATACAGGGTGGTGATCTGATCCTTCTCTATCTTGGAAACTTTCTCATAAATGGGGACGGGGACTGCTACCTGTGCACCTCTCCTATTAATGCTGACCCAGACATGCTTTGTGGTTTCTAGGGAATTGATGGGAGCAAGGAATGATTTCAGGATGTGCCATTGTAACCAGGCTATTAAGGTTGGGGTATCAAACAGATCCACAGATTATAAATGGTGTGGCACAGACCCAAAGGATATCTCTGCCAATGGAACCTCGGTAGCCACACACAGGTATTCATAGATTCAGCAACCAGTACGCCTCACTATCAGTCCTGGTCTTGTCTCTATCAGAGCAAGTAATCTTGACCAATTTTGACGCTAAGCCACTGCTCACAACTGCCAATATCTTGATCTCTTCTTACTTCCTGAAGAATTTCCTTATTGGGATGGAACATATAACTGAGTGCAGGGATGAGGTCGATACTTTCCTTGATGTCAACAGTTTTCACAGGAAAAAGCATACATGCTTGGGGTTTGAGCTGATGGTTTGTCAAGTTAAAAAGAAGTCCGAGCTTGTGGTCCACAATCACATCAACATCAACGTGCTCCAGCTGGATCCAGCAAACAAGTTGGTAGGGACTGCTCGGTGATCCTGCATTGTTAGTTAATACTCCTCTGTTAACAATATTCTTGCATTCTCAGCCAAAATTGAGCCCGATTCGTCAGAAATAAACTTCTCTCATGTGATTTTGAAATTGATCTGCATGAGGATGAGTGAGGCATCCAATATGTTACTGTGTATTTTTAATCTGATACACAGTAGGTATTACTCGCCTTGACTGTTATATTCCTGTCTTTGACAAATTCTAGCTTGTTGTCCATCTCCACGCTCAGAATCTTTCCATCAAATTGTCGATAATAAGAGTTAATTTCTATTTTCTCAACCTGTTCCTAAACAACTGATTAGTTTACTATAGAATTTTTTTTACGTTTTAAGATGTTGTTATTCAATAATTAAAAAAATTAAAAAACGATTCTGAAAAGTTACCCACCCAAATTCATGATTTTGAACGTCGACTTTGCACTCAAACTCAGTAAATATACGTCAAAGAAACGTTTTATATGTCTCAAATATATCCTAAAAAAATTGTCTGCAATACTACATATTCAGTTCGACCACCATACATTACCAGTCACTCCCTTTAAATCTTTTTATTTTCCACCCCATTTGATTCCCCCCCCCCCATACAAATAGTGGTTTATTAATCGAGAAAGAGAAATTATTTTTACGTCAACCTAAAAGAAATTTTGGGTATAAAGTACAGTAGTAGGCGATTATATCAATACAATGAAGACGACTTTCTATTTAAATTTTGATTTATATCAAGCTGTTAAATAGCAATGATAAACATAAGAGAATCTGTCAATTAAAAAAGATTTTCTTTGATTAATTGTAAACTTGTAATTGAAAAAATTGGTAACAATCCAAACATAAATATAAAGTTTCTTCATTTTATTGATAGAATAGCCTACCACTGTATATAAAGTGTTTAAGCTAGTTGATGTCATATTTTTCATTTTCCCTTTGATCATTGAACATGATTTATACGGGGGGGGGGGAGTATTTAATTCTCGATTTTAGTTTCAAAATCAACAGTACAGTGAAATTACCAGAATATACCACCATTGTGCCTTTTTAATTTTTTAATTTTTTTCCCAAAAATTGTAAAATATGATTATTATACAGAAATCTAAATTTTTAAGTTGTTTTAACATAATTTAATAAGAAAAGTTGTTAATAAATATGAAAAGGGGAGAGGAAAGTTATGTCTAATATTAAACATTAATTTTAAATCATGATATTATTGTATTTTTAAATATTATTTTCAAAATTCATTTCAAATTTTGTTTTCAAAGTTGAGATGAAATATATTGTCAGCAATAATTTAGTTATTTCTGAAATGTCAACCAACCAACCAAACAAATACCCAACCAAACTACCAAACCAAACAACAAACCAATCAACCAACCAACCAACCAACCAACCAACCAACCAACCATAAACCCAAAACAAAGAAACAACTTTGATTTATATCTTTGCTTTATATAGAATTTCAAATCAAATCAAGCAAATCATATATTTTCTACAGTAACATTAAATCATAATAATCATTCATAATTTAGAATTTTATAATTTTTATGTTATTTTCATTGAAACTAAAACTTTAGAAATATTCATAAACATTGTTTTTTACTTCTCTCTGATCCGTTGCAAAATTTCAATATGCAAGAAAGTTTGCTCAACGCTAAAACTAAATTTGAACAATAACAACAAGGCACAAAATTGGGAATTTTCTGAGATTAGGGGGGACTTCGACCCCCCCCAAGCTGGATCAAAATATAAATATGATTAACTGTGTTTAATCTGTTAGTGTATAGGTTCCGGTTTAAAGTTAAGTGAAGAATATTTTGTAATTGATATTTTATACTCTCTTATTATAAGCTATATTAATTTTAAATATTATACTACAGAAAGGTTTGTTTACGCCATTTTTGACGGAATTTGAATTAAAGATCAAATTCTGACAAAAATATTATGAAACAGGCAGTTGAATTGTAGTTAAATGAACTGAGTTTTTGCCACAAACTCTGATTTTCTAATCACTAATATTCCCTATATCATCGCAACCCAATGGCATAGGCTTTTAATATTTAGAATTCTGTTAAATCAAATAGTCTGAGTTTGAAATACCAAAGATTTACACCATTAGGTTGGAAAGATATTGAGTTTAGAAAATTAGAGTGTGTGGCAAATGTTCGGTTTCTTTGCGTTTGTTCACTTACTTTCAAGTTTCAAGTTACCCTCCATTTTAAAAGTACATGTTTTATTTACTTATTTACTCATTTATTTATTCATGACTGACATTTTATTCATGACATTTTATACTTTTTGGGAAAACCTTGGACTGTTCATCAATAATCTATAAAAAAATGAAACCTTGCAAAAATCCAATTACTAAGTTAAAAATGTGCGAAAAAAATAATTAATATGATAAATTATGCATATTTAAAAAGCCATAACCACCGAATTGAAATATGCAAAAACAATTTTAAAAATTTTAAAAATAAAGTGGTTTATAATAGCAAATTGGAAGTGTGCAAATTCACTTGAAAAGCGTATGTGCAAAACATTTAGCAAATATGTTGCAATCCAATGACTGGAAGTGGGTCTAATTGTAGATTAAAACCCATTATTGAAAAAAATATAATCATATTGTGTACTGCAAGGAGTTTGGAATATATAAGGGAAAAGGAATTGACCCGGCCCGCCCTACCATATGATTATACATGCTTTGCAGACGGTATTCCATTTGAAAAAGAGTCTTTTAATCTTTTAAATGTTAATTTTTACTTCTCAATATTTAATAAAACCGACTTTGATACTTTGAAAAAATAAGCTTGTATTGCCAATATTTTTGCATCCTCCGAAAATGTGCTTCATTGGCGTTATTCAGCCTACTTTTTTCACTGTTTAATGAATACAATAACCCATTCTGAAAACATGTACCCGGTATTTGCATATCAGAAAAATATTTCTTGTTCAAACATGTATAATCATATGGTATTGGTGGGCCGGGTGGATTCCATCTCCCTTATATACCATACTCCTTGGTGTAATGTTACGTTTTCCTATCTGCAGTCTGTTTGTTATACTGGTCAGCCATGGAGTCTAGTTGTTCCATGTGGACAGCCGACAGTTACACGTACAGGGTTTCCTATCCTAATTTCGTTGCGCGGAATGGCGCGCAAGAATTCACGTACTGTGCGGAATTATGCGGAATTGCACGGAGTTATGCGGACGTGTGCAAAGTTGAGCGGTAATTTGCAGAGCTCGCAATTGCGTGCAAGTAAACTCCCCTTGCGTTGGAAACCCTAGTTACATGACTTGCTAGAGCTACCTACAATCTACATTCAAGTCGTGTCAGTACTTTAAATTTAGTTTTTAGTGGCATTATAAACCCCCTAAAACATTTTCACTAATCTAGGGATTGGGGTAGTAGTTATAACTAACTACAGATACTGTCTTTTATACTAATATAATTGTAAAGTATTACACTTATCCCTTAATTTACTCATCTTACATTTATATTTCTCATGTTCTTTGAAAGAAAAAAATTAACTTATTGACCTTAATACTTTTAAAATAAAAAGAACATTTTTAAAATGTGTTTAAACATTTCACTGAGGAAAGAAAATATTAGGTTAAAAAATAATATAAATTTCCTCACCTAATTTTTTCCGGCTATTACTGTTTCACAATTTATATTAAACTGAGGAAAATTTGTAAAACACGAGAGATATTAACGAGAGAAAGCCGAGTACGTGTCAACTTTATACCGGAAGTTTGGGTCACGAAACCTCTAAATCCTATTTTAATTATACAAGTCGATTTATCCCGCAGAACACCCCCTCCCTCTCTCCTGTCAAATTAGAATCTGATTATAAATTTTTTTCCTCAGCGGGCAATCAGGGTTTCCTGACTGACTTGTAAATTTATTTATATACCCTATAACTGCAGATCATCATGCAAATTTTTAATTGCTTGAAACAGAGATTAATAAATGTTAGATTACAATCAAAGTACAACAATCAACAAGAAACAAGTCGGTACTAAATGTCATTTAGACTAAAGACCCATATTTTTAGAACAGCATGTCGGATTCGCAACGGTACCCTATAAACCTTCAACTGACTATCAATATGGAAGGTATCGTCGTGTTCAATTAAAATTAAATTTCAAAGAAATTGCTGCAATATATTGATTTTATTTACATTTTTAAACAAAAAAAAACATGATTGAAAAGACTTTCTTGCCTAACAAATCCGACTTTAACAGTGCATATAGGATTTATTTCAATATTTAGTTTATAACATTTTTGTGATAAATGAGAGTAAGCAAATATTACAAGAAAAACTAATAGATGCAGAATATGTATCTATTTATATTTATTTCTCTTTGAAAGTGTATATTTAATGTTTCATGGACTGGCTTTATGATTAATTGATACATTACTCAAGCAATGCACAAATATTAATCATAATAATTAACTCACAGGATTAAATTGTCAACATTTTGGTCATAAAAGATACTTTTTGTTACCTACCTCTTTGGAAGAGAGTATACAGTTCAGAACCGCCCATAAAATTGTGAAATAAAAGGACGACATTAAATTATGTGAATTTGGCGTTGCTGTAATGTTATACAACATGCATTTACCACAAGTTTTAAAATAAACTTATTATAATTGCAATGGGTCCACACTACCACAGTAGAATAGCTAAGTTTTATATTATTATTTTAAATGTCACAAAATAGTCAGAAATTAATTCTTAGCGGTACCGTCATAAACCTGTGTCTAATAAAAGTTGATGTTGATATCCTTTTTTTTAGCTGATTATTGATACCCAAGTTTACAGTGTACAATCCTTTCTAGTGTACACTGGTGTACACACTCAATAAAGATTGCAAAAAAAAGTAGAAAGTTCAAATTGTATTGTACGTCCATGAATAGCTGCGCGTACACAGGATTTTATCCATGGGTGGGGGGACAAGCTCAAGGAAAAATAGAACACACAAGAACATTTTTTGTTTCTTTTTAATGTGAAAAACATCCCAATTTTCCGATGGGGGCAAGCTCATTTTTACCTACCGCACCTGCATAAATTTATCCTTTGCACAAACATCCCAAGGGGGATGGGTCAGAGCCCCCCCCCCTGAGAACATTTTAAAGTTAAGTACAACTTTTTGAACGGTACCATTCTGATGTTTTTTTCTAACATTGTTCATGAATGTATAAATGGGGAGGGGTGCTTGTAATTTATTCAGAATGTGTTTGTTCATGCTTTCTTTATGAATATTTTGCGCATTTCTCGTGGTAAAATATTGAAACTTTACGACCCAAAATTTAGGTGAGAAAACTTATGAATATTTGAATAAAAACTAGTTTAAGTGAACTGCCGACAATTCTTTGAAACAGGAGAAAAGTAAAAAGAATGAAAATGTTTTCCGACATTAAACAATTATATCTTCCATTTATTTAGGCATTTAAGGAACAAAAGGGTAAATTAAACAAGAAGTTTACTACTGGTCAAAATTTAATTTTATGTTATTTTGTTTTAAAACGACGGTTTTTTGCCCCCCTCCCTCAAATTAGTTCTTAAATATATAGAACACAATGTTAAATATTCAAATACTCTGAAAATGAGAGCATTCTTCTATTTATTTTGAATTAAACAAACCATTTTGAAAGCGCCTTTTTTGGTATATTTTGAATCGTAAAACATTTAGAATTAATTTTTTAACACCAGGTCGTGAATTGAGGGTTAAGTCACTCACAAGTGCTTTCAGATGGTTTTTCTAAATATTTTCTTTTCTCTAAAAGCAAGAACTTTCAATCAAGTACAACTTTAACCTAAAAGCAAAACTAATGATATTGTCATAGAGAATAGAATATATAGAAAGGAATTAAAAGAATCTCTCGGTATGAATTTTGTCAGTCCCTTTCAGCCTGAAAGGGAGTTCAAAGTGTACAAATCATGTAAATGTTCACAAATTATATGCAGTAGAGTACATTAATACAGTATGTTCCCTAGACTATCCATTTCAATTTCGAATTTTTTAAACTTTTAAATGAAATTTATAATGAATTAGGTGAATAAAAACATCATATGATTTATAGTTATAACGGAAAATCATCGTTTGTAAAGTGGAAGGCATAGAGTCTATGTGAAATGATCATTGGTCAATTATGAAACCAGCCTATTTCATAATTTGGTTTTCTTTTAACAATAATTTTAGATTTTCTACAAAATGATATTCCAGGGCCCAACAGGTTATATAGCATAAATATGTGAAGTACACCTGCAGTATGGAAACAGTACAACAAAATGGCCGTTTTACACTTTTTTCTAGTGAATTCCTCTCTATATATTCTATTCTCTATGGATATTGTTTAAAAAACTGGATTTCCAATATTATGTTTACACATTTTACACATTAAAATGTTTTTGTGATTAACAAAACGTGAGCAATATACAAATTTGAGCAAATTAGACGAAAAAAATCCATTTGCATCAAAATAGCTACTTAGACTATAATATACAGCAAAAGCAGTAAATGTGTAGTTTTCCTAAATTTGCGAATACTAAAGGGGAAACCATTGGTTCTAATTATTTGCAAGAAAAAATGAATTACGGAAATTATACCTGGCTTTAATGTGATGTAAATTTCATCAAATATTAGGTTTTGCAACCTTAATTAATATCCATTTAAGGGAGCGTTCGCGAAAAATGAAAGGGGGTATGGGCGTACAGCGAAAAATAAGCGCTTTTGTTCGACTAATCTTACCTCTATCTGTTGTGTCTATAAGGAGAAAATTGTTAAACGACTTGTACTGAATAACGTAGCATCCACTCAAATTGAAAAAAATGCTATGACTCGGATCGTAAAAAAATCAATTTAATATCAAACAAATCATTTAGATATTACAACCTGTCCTTTAGCAATCGATTATTTTTCGATGCATTCGCATATAGTTGATATTACATAATATTTTGTATTTGTTTTATATATATATATACAATGCTATTAAAACGCCGATTAGTTTGTCCGCCAGGTGTCTCTGATCTCGATGCTCTTAAGGAATTGACGTAGCAGAGACACCTAGCGGAAAAAAACGTTGTTTTAAGTGCATTATATATAAAAGAAGAAAACATATTTTGAAACATTAACCATATACAAATGTGGCGAAAAAGAAACGACGACTATAGGTTGTAATATCTGAATGATTTGTTTTAAATTAAATTGATTTTTTTTCGATCCGAGTCGTGGATTGCAACTTTCTCAATTTGAGTGGATGTTACGTTATTTAGCATAAGTCGTTTTTACCAATTTTCTCCTTATAACACAACAAATAGAAGTAAGATTAGAAGCGACCAAAAACGCTTATTTTTCGCCGTATACCTATACCCCCTTTCATTTTTCGCGAACACTCCCTTCAAACTAGATTTCACAGGGATAAATTGGTGTTCGTTTGTTGGTCGGTCCGCTTGTTTTAAGTTTACATTAAACGTCAAAACATCTAAATACCTAAATATGAACCCTTTTTTGTGGTTACTCAACCTCAGGAAAGGATTTTGGTGAAATGTATTTTTAAAATTGTTATTTTTAATAGTATCTTTGCTCTTTTTAGTCTTTAAACTCAATATATTTTTAAAATTATAAATATCTAAAAATAAATTTGCAAAGTTTCAAAGAAATTTCAAATGGCAATAATTTTCTAATTAAACACTGATATACATGATTCTGACATTTAGAAATCCGCGAACTATTTTCATAAATGTAAAGATTCAAAAATACTTTAAAATTACTCCCCTGCCCCCTTTTTTACTTTTGGTTTATTGATAGAACGGAGGTTTTGTATACCTGGAAAAAAGCAGATATTGATTTGTCCAAGAAATATTTGAATACAAATGTCGTCTTTTAACTGCGCGGCATTCTTTCTTCAGCCTTACGATAGATACAGGGTGTCCCACATCATGTTAGATCGTCAATCGGTCTAAATTACGATGTTCGGGACTAATCAGAAAATTTAGAAGAATGAATTATTTTGAAAATTTGAATAAGGCTAATATAAGAATTTTCTTGCGGAAAATACTAGTTTTTTCGAGTATTATGGTTGTATTTTTGCGTTAAAGCTTGGACATAATCTAATATGTTATTAGACGCTCTGTATGTGAAATTGTCAAAGAAAATTGGGGTGAGAAAGGAATTGAGTTTTGTCACAAACTCTATATCCCTATATATTTGGAACCTGATGGAGTAAACCTTTGATATTTCAAACTTAGATTATTTGGTCTAACAGTATACTTAGTTTGAAATAAATAAGGTCTAAAACATTGGGCTTGCAAACATATAGGGATTGAAAAATCAGAGTTTGTGGCAAAATCTCAATTACATTTCTACCTGAAATGTAAGTAAACGTAATTTCAAGTGCTCCTTTATTTAAAGGGTGGCATGCCCTAATAACAACATGATACAGTTCTTTTACATTTGTCTCAGATAAAAATCTTGAGAACAGTAAAAAAGTCGGACAATTCCTTCATTGCCTCAAAAGCATAACTCCGCAAGTCACTTTCACAGAGAAACAATAATAAATTAAGATATCTCATTTATCATTAATCAGTCATAATTTAAAAGAGTACCTTTGTGAATCTGACTTGATCCTTTAAGGTCCCTAAAATTACGCCTGTATTCCCTTTAAACCATTTTTGTTTTCTAGACTTTAAAAGTGTAAAAGTGTGCGAGCCCCCGGCAATCGTCAATTGTGTTTCACTAAGATTTATTACTTTGCAACCCCCTCGTCTACACTCTTCCAGCTTACAGGTCTGCTACGCGTTAAGTGGCGTAAAATGTTTATAGACAATTTAGATTTAGGACGATCCTAGTGTGCAATAAAAGCCGGGGATGTTTTTTATCTCAAATGTTAACTAAAATGTGATAGATATCGATTAAGGGTTGGAGGGCTTTGGAAACTGAGCCCCCTGCCCCCACCTGTATAAGTAAAAACTGGTGCACTGTAAAATAGATGCAGAAGGGAAAGTTAAAATTCATGTGACATCACTTTTTGGACTTTGTGACATCGTATCTTTTCTTGTTTTATTTTAAGGAAAAGTAAAAAACAAAAACAAAGGAATTGAGTTTTTGCCACAAACTCAGATTTTCTAATTCCTATAACTTAGCAAACCGTTTTCCTAGACCTTTGATATTTCAAACTATTAATTCTGGTAGATCAAATAGTCTAAGTTTGAAATATCAAAGGTTTACACCATCAGGTTGCAAAAATATAGGGGTCAGAAAATGTAAGTTTGTTGCAAAAACTCAATTCCTTTATGCTGTTGTTACATACTAGAAAAATTAAAAATAGCATTTTTCCGGATAACTATTTTATATGAGAAGTTAGGATGGAAAAAAGTTAAGATTTCTATCTTGCATGGAATTTACAAAAATATTAACCCTATTCCGGTTGGGCCGGAGTGGGGGGGGGGGACCCCCTGACGTTTTTTTAACTAAGACATGCCCCTCACTTTAGGCTCAAAGCGGGACGTTTATACCTACTGCCTGAATCCTCAGGCATACTGTCTGAATGCCTTATTATACCTATGTCTGACTAAATCTATATTTAGACTTACTTTGGATTCAGACTTGTTATAGCTTTTTAGAAAGCTTTGAACAAAAGGAAGCAGATAGCATAATTTTTAGAAAGCCTTGAACAAAAGGAAGCAGATAGCATAATTTTTGTGAATAAATTTGGATGAATTTTGATGAATTGTAAAACATTAGCCAAACTAGTTTTTTTAATGTTCCACAAATATTTGTCAAATCTTTTTTATCACATTTTATATTTTTATGACTAAAATCCTACGCAAACATTTACTATCCCGTTCTATTTACTCACCCTGTCTATATATATATTCATAAAGCCCCGAGTGAAAATAAACATATATGCAGGATACAAACTAGTAAACTAGTTCAAGATTAGATAACATCTTACTAATTTATAAACCCTTGTTTTAATACCCCTAGATTTAAAGATTAGTACAGAGTACAAGAATACTAGAAGGGGAAGATAAAATTAATTACGCATTCTTTTTCAACTTTACATTTGTGATTCAGTTTAGTCAAGTTATTTGTTTTCCGGTTAAAGTAATAAGATCTTGTATAATTGCTGTTTTATGCATAGGGTAGGGTGCAGTTCAGTCAAGCGGCGGGTTGGTGTTTCAAAAAAAGCAGAAATGGTTAATAACTTTTTTATTAATTAAGCTACAGGACTTTATTTATATATTTGAAAAGCCATTGAGAAATGATGTAAGAACATGTTTCACATGTTAATATTTGTCAAAATTAAAAATATTTATTATTGAACATTTTTCCGACACACTGTTTGAACAATTTTTTAAATCCTCCCTTGTAACCATTTAAGTTAGATGTCTAATTTTTTAATGAGCAGGATATGAAAAGTTGGACTGGGGACATCACACTCCCCTTTCTCAACTCCAAGGGGTAAAATTATAGGGGTGGGGGAAACCCACCCTCCCCCTCAAATCTTTATTATACCAAAATAGCCCTATCGGGAAAGGGTTAAAAATATTTGGCAGATTTTCCTGTTTTCAGTTGGGAATTTTCATGAAAAATCATAATTTTAAGTATGACATTTTGTTTTGTGCATACTTAATCTTTTTTCTTGATCTTCGATATTGAGCAGGAATCCACACATTTCTATTTTTAAAGTCTTTATACATAAATTGCAATTCATTCCTTATATATTGCAAATTTTCTTCTTCCATTGCAAAATTTTCTTCTAACATATTGCAAATTTTGATTTGCCTCCTCCGTTCTAACTCCGTCTATTTCTCTGCTCTCCCCATAAAAGGGCAGTCATAAAACTTAATCAACGTCTGACCAATATATATTATATATATACTTTGCTTGTCTGGGTGTTTGTTTGTTTCCAATAAAAGTCAAAACAGCTAAACTGATCGGGCCCACATTTTTTGTGGGACTTCACGTGACCCAAGGGAAGGTTTATGGATGATCGAACTTTCAAAAATTTTCCTCTAACAAATTCAATTTTAAGAAATTTGAAAATCCTCGAAATTATTATTATAAAATCAGTGAATTTTTTGTTTGTTTTTGTTTTACAATGAATACAAAGAGAAAATGTTTACAATTGAAATAGAAGATGGAGATTTATAAA
>NW_019397664.1:57626-58442 GCF_000591075.1 Eurytemora carolleeae | reverse complement strand
ATTAAGTTTTTAAACTTTAAATATTTTAAAGTTTATCTACTTTTCTTAGAAGATTAATCTTATAAAGCGAACTACAAAATTCGTGACATTTTATCTTGAAAACAGCAGGTTGTATTTTTACCTCTTTTATAAATATCTAGCTAGTGTCCTACGGTTTTATTTAATTTTCGGACAATAAATGAATTTTTGCTCAGTTTTGACCCAATGAATATTGTATTTTAAAACCTTTTATTGGTCTTTTTAAAAGATCCAGTTCGTAGTTTTACCATTTTTGAACATGTTAGAATTAACAAAATTTCAACCTCAATCACCGTTTAGACACTTGTGATACTCAGTCAGAAAAGAAAGTGTAAAATACCGCTTTGTTTAAAAGCTCTTGCTTAAGAAAGGCTGAACTCAAATTAGTAGAAATGGTATTATGAATCAAAACTTATTTTCGTAAAAAATATAAAATAAAATCCCAAAACAAACAAAAATTAAACCTAATAATCAAATATTATCAAGGCTTTCTCATTTTCAATATTTATTTAATTTGATCCAACCAGATGAAGTAATTAAACATTTGGACTTGGTCCAGAAGTTAGAACCCTCCCCCACCAGGCCTGCCCCATCAGGTCTACTCCATCCCAACCCCTCCCACTCCCCCCTCTTCCAGGTCTTTTCATAAATTTGAGAAAGATAGGATCATTATTTAGCACCCTTTTTATTAAAATGTAATCACTATCATTATGCTCTCAATAATTTTACAGACCTCGGTCAGAATGAAATGGAGCAATTTTATGTTTGGCCCCCCTCCAAGTAGCCCTCCCCCCCCCC
>NW_019397664.1:55563-57063 GCF_000591075.1 Eurytemora carolleeae | reverse complement strand
TAGCTCCCTTGTCAATCTATAGCTCCCTTGTCAATCTATAGCTCCTTGTCAATCTATAGCTCCTTGTCAATTTATTGCTCCTTGTCAATCTATAACTCCTTGTCAATCTATTGCTCCTTGTCAATCTGTAGCTCCTTGTCAATCTATTGCTCCTTGTCAATTTATTGCTCCTTGTCAATCTATAGATCCCTTGTCAATCTATAGCACCTAGTCAATCTATAGCTCCTTGTCAATCTATATCTCCTTGTCAATCTATAGCTCCTTGTCAATATATTGCTCCTTGTCAATCTATAGCTCCCTTGTCAATCTATTGCTCCTTGTCAATCTATAGCTCCTTGTCAATCTATAGCTCCTTGTCAATCTATAGCTCCCTTGTCAATCTATAGCTCCCTTGTCAATCTATTGCTCCTTGTCAATCTATAGCTCCTTGTCAATCTATAGCTCCTTGTTAATCTATAGCTCCTTGTCAATCTATAGCTCCCTTGTCAATCTATTGCTACTTGTCAATCTATAGCTCCTTGTCAATCTATTGCTCCTTGTCAATCTATAGCTCATTGTCAATCTAAAGCTCCTTGTCAATCTATAGCTCCCTTGTCAATCTATTGCTCCTTGTAATCAAAAATTATATTTGCTCCCCTATCCTTCGATTCCATCAAACCTCTTGAATACATATAACTATTTTCATAAATGTTCTTATTTCTGATAAGAGAGTGACGTTTATGCTAAAAATCAATACCTTCAAAAAAAGCCTGTTTATTTAAACATCTTTATACTTTAACTAGTCTAGATTAAAAAAAATGTGCAGCTTTCCGCAAAAAACGTAAATTATGAGTGACTTGATTTAATCTTGATGTATGCCGAAAGCCCAAAACATGTGGGAAAAACTGATTAACCAGTTTTCCTTCTTTATTCTGTTCTGCAGCTCTGGCCTGGAAGTAACATGAACTGTAAATAATTGAACTTGAAAAGCAGATTAGAAGATATCAAGATGAACAGATAATTTTGAGCTAAATTTTCTTACATCAAACAGTAACAGTAAAAACAAGCAAAATCTAACAAGAAAAAGAAAATAATTAATTGAAAGGGAAAAGATAACAGAACAAAAGGAAAGACTGAAAGGATGATGAGGATGAACAGTTGAAAAGGAATGAAAGGATGGAAAAAACTGGAAATAACTGAAAGAATGGAATGGATGGAAAGAATAGAAAGAATAGAAGAATGGAAAGAATGGAAAGAATGGAAAGAATAGAAAGAATGGAAAGAATGTAAAGAATAGAAAGAATGAAAAGAATAGAAAGAATGGAAAGAATGGAAAGAATAGAAAAGAATGGAAAACATAGAAAAAATGGAAAGAATGGAAAGAATGGAACGAATAGAAAGAAGGGAAAGAATAGAAAGAATGGAAAGAGTAGAAAGAATGGAAAGAATAGAAAGAATGGAAAGAATGGAAAGAATGGAAAGAATGGAAAGAATGGAAAGAATAGAAAGAATGGAAAGAAT
>NW_019397664.1:34829-55478 GCF_000591075.1 Eurytemora carolleeae | reverse complement strand
CAAAATTAGATTTTCATTTAATTTTGAAAATCCGAGAATTTGTTTTTAAACTCCGCAAACTGTTTGGTTTGTTTTTACAATGTATAAAAAGAGAAAATGGTCACAATTGAAATAGAAGAGACGGGCGAATTTGAATTATAGAATCTGACATTGTGATCTTCTATAAACTTAATTCTGACTGGCCATTAGGATTTTATTTTGGTTGTAAAAATAGCATTTGATTTTCAGAGTTATACTCTGTGGCTCGGAGATTTGATTACTGTAAAACCTGTTTAGATCTATCCGCTATGAATTAATAGTTTTCTCATTTTCAAGCTTAATACCAGGCTTGGGAATTTAGCCTTCCAGGGATATAGCAGATATTACAGGATTCATATATAATATTGATAAATATTTATGTAACAGGTTTCAAGGGAGATGGTTCGATTTTAAATTTTGATTGTTGCTTTAAATCATCGGTTTTTTTTCGCGGACTTTGAAAAATCAAAACTTGTTAGACAAATTTTTAAACTCTAACCTTTCATAAAACTGCAACTAAAAACTAAAACTAAAAAAAGTATATGTATAGATTATATTTGTTTATTTTTTTTCATTGATTTTTTTATGACTGAAAATTACTTAAATTGGATTTCTTTTGTGAATTTTATACATTTAAATTGTATCACCTTACAGAGCATTCATTTTTATTTATTGTAAAAGTGTTATGAACTAGCTTGTCAGCCTTAACCCTATTCCTGCTGGGGGGGGGTCAATTTGACCCCCCCCCTGTGTTATGAACTTGTCAGCCTTAATTTAATCATACATACAAAACTACAGAGTAAGTCAAAATATCTTTTGCAATTCACATTTAAAAAAGATTTATAATAATTTTTAAATTTTTGCGATAACTTCGAATCGAAGGTCGAGAAAAATCCGCAAACATTTTATATTCTTAACACCAGAAGAAAAAAGCAAAGAGAGTTCAATATATTATTTAATTCTAATTCTAAAATTTCATAACGATCAGATGTACGCAAATGGAAAAAATTAGCAAAGTTGTATTTAATGATTCTCAATTTTAATTCTGATTTCATTGTTTGAGCAAGGCAACCAATAAATAGATTTATAGAATTAGAGCATAAAATGTCTTCGCCCAGATATACAAGTGATAAAAATTTTATTCCATCAAAGATTGCGTGAACATTATTTTTAGAAAACATTTATCGTGTCTGTAGTTCCTCAAATATATTTATAATCATGATGTCAGAATTTTGAATCGAGAAATCATTAATCTAAAAATATAAACTATNATGTTTTTTCTAATGAATTTTCAAGTTTTATTTGACTTGACCAAAAGTCTGAATTCTGAAACATTGCTTTGATGGCGTTATCATTTTGTACAGGGCTGATTAGATTGTGGCAGATGGATAGACATAAAAAATTACTTACGATTTAATTTATTTTGTTTTCACCCTCCAATGCACACATACCCCTTTTTATTTCGTGAACATTACTCTTTAACAGATACACAAATAAAACAGAACACGTTTTTAGGAAATAACGGAATTGAGTCTTTGCCACTAAGTGTGCTTTTCTAAACCCAAATATCTTTGGATTCTAATGTCGTAGACCTTACATATTTTAAACTATGAATTCTGTTAGATCAAATAATAAAAGTTTGAAATATCAAAGATTTTCAAAATTGGGTTCTAGAGCTATAGGGATTATAAATTCAAAGTTAGTGGCAAAGATTCATTTCCTTTATGACAAGAATACAGAAGGCGTTAAAAGGTACTAAAGGTAGACAAGGTAAAAAAGGTAAAAATGAGAATAAAGACCGTAAATTGAATAAAAAATGAATAAAAATGACAAAATGATAAAGAGGACAAGTGTCAAATATAGTAACAGAATCTACATTAAGAAATTAAAATCAATTTAGCGTATTTTTGAGGAACAGACAAAGAATACAGAAGAAGCGAATGTATAAAAGAAAGAGAAAATTATTTTTAGACATGGCAAATTAAAAATAAAAAAGTAAAAAGGCCAATTAGACAAAAATGACAAAGAACATAATTAGAACAAGAAATAATTAGCAACAATGGACACTAAATTAAGAAATAAATAGCAACAATGAACACGAAATTAAGACTTAAAAGTTTGTATGGCGGGGTAAGAATTCTAATGTTTACTTTAAATCAGATGATGTAAAGCTGTCCTCAGTATCAGAAAGTTTCCTAAGTTGCTCGGGGAAAAATGTTGAACTTGGGGAATCTTGTAAAGAGGTTAATTCCCCCTGGTTCCCCAGGTTTAATCGTTCTTTCCTTGTTTACACATTTTAGTCAACTTTGGTTTAATAGGTGAACATTTATAAACTTTCAAAACTCTTTTATTTAGGCGCGCTGTTCAGTCAAACCATTTACTCACTTACTTCGCTAATTTACTCTTTCATTTTATCACTCATTCACTGACTCACTCACTTTAAACCACTATTCACTAACATATTCATCATAATCTCTTAATTACTTGAAACCAAAATTGTTCACTCACAAAATTTCTTTTTACTTACTTACTTATACACTTTGTCACTCACTTTACTCAATCAATCACTTTTTATTTCACTCATTCACTCTTTCACTCACAACTTTCAAAGTACATTTATTCATTTACTTCCTTTAAAGTACACTTATTCATTCACCCTCAAATTACATTTATTCATTTACTCCCTTCAAAGTACATTTATTCATTTACTCCCTTCAAAGTACATTTATTCATTTACTCCCTCTACTGTACACATATTTACTCACATACCTTCAAACTACATTCCTCTCACTCTTTAACTTAATCACTATAACTTATTTTTTTCATTCACTTTTTGTAAAACACTCGTTTATCTCACTTGCTTTGCTTATTTTGTGCTCTTTAATCTTTTTAACATTAAAGAATTTGTATTAGCTTAAGTTTGGTCGGATAGGCTTTTCAGATTTTCCCAGTATTAACAAAACTGCATATTATCTTATTCGCTTCAAATATTTTTCATTGTTCATTTCTAATTTTGAGCTTAAAACAAATTTCAACATTAGATTTTGATTTTTTTTTTCAGGTGTTTTCGTTCTCATCTCATGTCTCTTACCCCCCCGGCCCCCTCCCGATTCTTTCCTTTAATCCCTTCCCCCCTCCCCGGTTCGTTTGTGCTCTTTAATAATTTCGCTTAGCTCACTTTCTTATATTTTCTATTTCTGAATACAATGCAGAATATGAAAATACAAAGTTTTGTCGCTGTTTTTATTGAAGAAAAAGAAAAACAATATTTTCAAGAGTTAAGAAAGGTTTGTTTTGTTATTCTTTTATCTTGAAAACTGCGTGGTCAACTTTAAAAATATATATTAAACTTTTTAGAAAAACTTGTGCAGACTCCCCCCCCCACATGAAAATAAAACTGGAATAAGCATGTCATGATTTTGAATTTTTTAATTATTTTAATCTTGAAAATCTGGATTCAGGATTCAATTTGCAGTAAACAATGTTTACACAGTGTTAACTGCTGTACAATGTACAATGTGCAGGGGNACAGGGTATTCCAAAAAAGCAAAAATAAATTTGGAACAAGGAAAAAGATGACATGAAACCAAATATTTTTTGAAAAAATATAATTACTTTAAAAAATTCTATTTTTTTCAAAATGTTATGAAAACAAAAGAATCCAATACTGTTTCGCAGTTGAAAGCCGCATATTTTTCTTGAAAAACGAGTTGTCTACACATTCTATAACAATCTGAGACCGTTCCTTTCCAATACTAAAATGGTCGACCAGATTACGTCCCCGTGACCGTTTGCATCTTTATTATTATTTTTCTATCAGGTAAGAATCTTACGTGAAACTTCCCCCAAAGTATGTCATAAGACGGCCCTGGGTTATACAAGGAATAATCTCTGACACAAAAATGAATGTCATGCTTAATAAAGAAGAAATTAAAAATCTAATTTCAGTCAGCTCTTTAATTTCTACGTTGCAGATTTTTCGCAATGTTTTAGTGCCATTTTGAAATGTTTGATTTTGAGATAGGGTGCAGTGCAGTTGTAAAATTAATGACATTACGATTTTCGGAGGAAAGGGGGAAGCATACACTTTTATCACAAACTCATTTGCAAACCACGGGCTAACTTTGATTATTTTATATTTCATAAATTTATAATATAAATTTTTAATTAACAGCTTTAAAAAATTCGAAATTGAAATTGATAGTCTAGAGAACATACTGTATTAATGTACTCTACTGCATATAATTTGTGAACATTTACATGATTTGTATACTTTGAGCTCCCTTTCAGGCTGAAAGGGACCAAAAAAAGTCATACCAAGGGATTTTCTAAATTCCACTCTAATATATATTCTATTCTCTGGTATCCACCATCCTGAACACCATGTATTTTAATTTATCTCTACATTAATCCCTCTGATCTCACCCTGCCACAGACAATCTCCTTCCTTCCAATTAACTCCTTACCTATCCAAAACATAACTTGAAATGTGTAACCAATTATATTCAGTATCGTAAATTAACTTTGGGCCAACCACTCAAAACAACCTACTCTGGTTAGGCAGGTCCAAACTGCATTGTAAATAGTGATTACTTATTTGTAATATCTTATGCTTTGTAGTTGAATAAAAATGAATGAAATATTTTTTTTCTTTATTAGTACTAAACTTTCTTTCGAGTTATGTAACTTTTGGTCTTTGTTTTGAACTATGTCGTGTTAATCTTTGTTGTATTTTGTCCATGGTTTTGTTATAAAGTATATTTAAACTGTAAAAGTATAAATCATGCTAAGTAGTAATTACAAGATAAGAAAGAACACTGTTTTATTTTTAGTAATCAGGCGCTAAAGCATGAACTAAGGATCAATTTGGGAAAGTAGAGGGGACGAAAATAGTACTCAGCAATTGTTCTTGATTTTTGAAAGCGTTGTTTCCCGTTTGTACATTAGGACCTTGAGATGAGACGGACCGTGTGTGCCTTTCAAAAACGTTCTGTCCCAAAAAAATCACATACCCATTGACTGGGAGTAGGATTTCCAGCGAAAACGAAATTAACGTATAGCATAAATCTTCCACTTTTCGCGAAAATTTTCGCATTTATTCGTAATTCGTTAGCTCAAGAAAAATGCAAAAATGAGAAAATGTCGCAAAAATGAGAATATTTGGAAAAAAATTATGTTAACATTTAGTAAAAAATAATGCGAAAATTCCGCGAAAAAAACTGAATTTAAAAAATGCAAAATTTTGCGAATATTTACTAAAAAAGACAACATTTTAAGAATTCAAGACACATATTCCGCGAAAATATTTTCGCAAAATGCGAAACTATAGCGTAAAAGTTGACGAGATACGAACGAAAATTGTCGCATTTTTTTCGCGAAACGTAGCGTGCGCTGGAAACCCTAACTGGGAGTTATCACTCTTGCGTTAACGTTTAGGTCGTTTAAATTGTTTATTAATAACGATATAATTGATCATATTCGATGGGTGTTCGTTAATGATTTCGTGTACTTTTGAAGTTGGCTGTTGAAGATGGCGAATGATGCTTTGGTTAACAACGGGTTCTTCTTTAAAAAATTCAATATTTTTAAATGAAAATAAAAATAGAATTAAATGACATCTTATGGTCGTCTTTGGCCGTTTAATTCTATTCTGGCTCCTTTACCCAAAATAATCGTGGGGGGGACGGTGGCAGGAGTCCCAGAGAAAAGGGTTTGGAAAGGTAGGGAGGTNGTCTAACTATTTATATTTGTATCTAATCTATTGTCTAACTATTTATATTTGTATCTAATCTATTGTCCTTCTACTTACGTTGCCCTCTTTTATCTGAAATCTTATTTTGTTTAATTGTTTAGAGTTCTATCTATTTCTCAATCATTCTGTCAATCTCTCCTTCTTTAACTGTGCTTATATGTCTATCTATCTATCTATATCTTCTTACCTATCTTTCTATTTGTCTAACTATCTATAGAATACTATTTTCTAGCTATGATTATCTCTAAATTGTTTTTACATTTAGACCTGGGCATTATTTAATCAAATCATGAAATTGTCGTTAAAAAAAATTGCTTGCGGAGTTAGATACATTTGTCATCTATAAAATATTTATAAGGGAGCATGCATTTTAAACGGCGTTGCTTTCGGGCCTTGTCACCTCAATCTGAACAAAAGTGTGCAAAATAACGTTATTTCTTTGGCTTAAAAAATGTTAAGTTTTGATAATTTTTCCACTGTTTCACTTGTGCAAAGAAGCCACAAATAAAAAATAAAAAGTAAAAAAAAAACTAGAAAAACATGAATATCTAACAAATTTAATCAGACAAAACTCTACAAATGTCATGTTATAAACCTCAACAGTATAAAAGGCAAAAAACAAGATGTTGTGCCTAGCCCTACCCTGACTAGTCTGCCTGCATGCCTGGCTGCCTGACACATCTATTTTAAATCTATCTTAAATTTTGAAAATATTGTAGATATAGGACTGACAAGATATTTCTCTTAATGATGGTTTTTCTTGAATATTTTATATTTTGGATTTATGATTGGGTCGTGATATATTTTTTCTTTTTTAATATTTTTATTCAAATTTCCTGGACAAAAGAATCATTTTTAAAGGGTTAAATAATTTATTAAAAAGAACTAAATTGTAGTCACTTATACCAATTCCCAAATATAGAGTTTTGAGTTTTTAGTTCCCACAGCCTGGGTGCTCCAGAAATATGAAGTACAAAGCTGTGACATATTTTTTTGTTGAGAGAGAGATAATCATATTTCTTATTCACATTTTTAAGTTTTAATGTTTTAAACAATTAGAGTAAATATTTTTGTTTAACATAAATCATATGAAAGACGTTTTGAACTTTATTTTTACAAACATTTTAGAATATTATTAATAAAAAGCATGTTATTTTACTTTTTTTTAAACAACCTGCCATTGCACAATAGTAACACATTAATAAATTCCAACAATTGAAAACTTCCATAATTTGTCATGAGAACCGTGAATTTCATTTCTTCAGCGACTCCTTCATAATTCTCTCACACAAAATCCACACACCCCCCTTCCCATCCCTGACAACCTCCACCTCATCCCTCCCACCTTCCTCCCATGAAATTCAAGATGTTATTTGTAAAATTAGGAAATTTACTACATTAATATTTTTAAGCACGTTTTTTGATCATTCAACATAGTTTTTTTTAATCCTTTAACCACTCGTTTCTTGTCCGTTCTTTTATGATCGTTCCAGTTTCTCAAAGAAACGTTCTAAATATGTAAGTCTATTTTCGAAGATCGTTCCCCCCGTTAAAGGCATCAAGCCTCGGCCCTTACTCCTGCAAACCTTTGATGATTTTGGCCTTGAAAAATTATTTCATAAGCAAAATTTAAAACAGAAAATTTTTTGAAAATGTTTTGGAAACGCTTTCATACGATCAAATGTTTCAAATTCTTAGACATTTTTTACAAACAGATTTCATATATGCTGAAATAACATCCTAAATTAGGCTTTCAGTGCGTACTTGCATTAATCTGCAGTACAGTGACCAAATAAACAATGGGTTTCAGTGGCGAGTGGTAAATCTAAGCGTTTTCTCAGAAAACTTTGATGTAAGATAGCATTTAACTGATTTGTTCCTTCTGCAAATCATTGATTTTTAGTTTGCAATTCCGCCAATAACAACAATGCATATTTGCAGATTTATGTGCAGACTCGAGAACAATGTTTCAAACATTTCGAATATTTGGTTTGGTTAAATTCTTCTTCTTAATTAGAATTGAAGGTATTTTTAGGCAAGTATAGTTATATACAGGGTGTCCCAATAAACATGGGAATTCAGTGACGAATTCGATATCGTCTTTTCAAATAATTCTTTGATTAAGTATAGTGTTACCTACTGGTGTTATATTATGACTTTTGAAATTAGGTATTACAATGCTAATTCGTAACAAAGACGATATCCAATTCGTCACTGAATTCCCATGCTTTTTGGGACATCCTGTAGTATACATCCATTGTATACAGTAATCATGGGTTAACTTTTACTTTTTATACTGGGTTACCCTGACCCATACAGGATGAGACTTCAGAGACGACGGACAGGGTAACCCTCAAAGGAAGACACTTCAGATACGACTTACAGGGTAACCCTCAAAGGAATAGACTTCAGAGACTACATACAGGGTTACCCTCAAAGGAAGAGACTTTAGAGACGACTTACAGGGTAACCCTCAAAGGAAGAGACTTCAGATACGACTTACAGGGTAACCCTCAAAGGAAGAGACTTCAGAGACTACATACAGGGTTACCCTCAAAGAAAGAGACTTCAGAGACGACTAACAGGGTAACCCTCAAAGGAAGAGACTTCAGATACGACTTACAGGATAACCCTCAAAGGAATAGACTTCAGAGACTACAGACAGGGTAACCCTCAAAGGAATAGACTTCAGAGACTACATACAGGGTTACCCTCAAAGGAAGAGACTTCAGAGACGACTTACAGGGTAACCCTCAAAGGAATATACTTCAGAGACTACATACAGGGTAACCCTCAAAGGAAGAGACTTCATATACGACTTACAGGGTAACTCTTAAAGGAATAGACTTCAGAGACTACATACAGGGTTACCCTCAAAGGAAGAGACTTCAGAGACGACTTACAGGGTAACCCTCAAAGGAAGAGACTTCAGAGACGACTTACAGGGTAACCCTCAAAGGAAGAGACTTCAGATACGACTTACAGGGTAACCCTCAAAGGAAGAGACTTCAGAGACGACTTACAGGGTTACCCTCAAAGGAATAGACTTCAGAGACTACATACAGGGTTACACGCAAAGGATGAGACTTTATAGACGACATATAAGATTACCCATAAGCTTTTAATGTTTAAAACGGCCCACTAAACAAAACAATGCCCATCATTAGTAGTATTACCAATAACTACCTGTAAACCTTGTTTCTGTTAATCTTGAAAATATGAAGTGGATTTATTTTCGTCATTTTTGTAATGCTTTTAAAATTAAAACAAATTTTATTTTAAATTTTCTAAGGTTGTTGTCAACAAAATATTCTTATAAACCTGTATCAATATGAGTGACCCAGTATTTTAAAATTAGTCAAGGCTCAAATATAGAAAACTGTTTAACCCTAAGTTCGACCCTTAGTTAAAATATTTTAAAATTCATGATTTTATCATTCTTCAAGACATTTTCATGTTCACGCTTCAAACTTTGTTCTGTATTTTACTTCTATTTAGTTTTATATTTAAAATTCAGTGATGGTGATGGACCAAACCTCTGTAGAGTAAAAAAGTATATGTTAGTTCCACATTTATTGAAAATATATTTCGGTCTGGGTTGACCCTCGTCAGTTCTAACGATATAATAACCATCAAAATCGATAAAAAATTTAAAAAATGAAAAAATCTCAAGAAGATAAACAAACAAAAAGATTATTCAAAATAAAAATTTGGGCTGTCAAATGTACACAAGGGAAAAGAACTCAGATTATGAGATGGAAAAAAGATAATTTGCAAAAAATATTCACTTTCAAAAAAATGTTTTAAGACAATTATTATTCCTTGAGATTGTTTCTTCACAAAGATTAAAAACAAACTGTGTAGATGTGTGAATATAGAGTTGGGGTGGGGGTCTATTGTACAGTATTGTATTGTACAGTATAGTATTGTACAGTATTGTATTGTACAGTATCTAACTGATTGTACAGCATTTATTGGTAAATTTTTAAATTTACGAAAGAAAAATTTTACAGTCATGTGGTATATCTTGAAAAACAGTTTTAGCTAGGTTTAAACTATTTATGCAAAAATTTTCGAATAGATTTAAGTGTTACAAAAGTTTTCGAATATATTAAAGCGTTACAAAAGTATTCGAATATATTAAAGGGTTCCAAAAGTTTTCCAAAATATTAAAGGGTTACAAAAATATTCGAATATTTTAAAGGTTTCCAAAAATATTCGAATATATTAAAGGGTTCCAAAAATTTTCGAATACACTGAAGGGTTCCGAAAATTCTCAAAGTGTGATAATCTTAGATAAAATTTAATTTTAATGCAGTTATTATAAAAATAGCAATCACCATGCATGATTTCCACATCATAGGGAAAAAAGAGAGAGGGGGAGGGATTGATTAAGAGCAGTGTAACTGGATGTTTTTATTGGAGGTTTTAACTAAAAGTACTACAATAAAATCAACAATACAAGGTTTTAGAATATCTATTGTCTCAACCATGTATGCACATTTCTTGCTAAGCTATTAAGAGCAATTAAAGAAGGAAAAATTTAAATTAGCCTAATACATATCTACAGTATATAGATATCAATGAATTATGTATGAGTATATTATTACGGTACAGAATACTAAGTGGTAGTGAGTATATAACAAGGCAATCTGGCAAACATACATAGATAAACTTCAGATTCATTCAGATATATATATTTACAGGATACAGGATACAGAATACTGGATACAGAGCACAGTATACAGGATACAGGATACAGGATAAAGAACACGTTTGTGTTTATGTTTATGCATAGGTTTAGGTTTAGGTCTAGGTTTAGGTCTAGGTTTAGGTTCAGGTTTAGGTTTAGGTTTAGGTTTAGGTTCAGGTTTAGGTTTAGGTTTAGGTTTAAGTTTAGGTTTGGTTTAGGTTTTGGTTTAGCTTTAGGTTTAGGTTTAGGTTTAGGTTTAGGTTTAGGTTTATGATCATATGAAATTTAAAACTGAAAGTTTTCTAAATTTTGTTTTTACATATTACAAAAAGTATACTAAAATTGAAATATATTAAAATGCATAGATTGCATTTTAAGCAAAATATGTCTCTCTGCATAACAAAGAAGGACCCCCCACGTTGTGGAGATATTTGTAGAAACCTATGAAGTAGTATACTACAAGTTAACGAGGATATTTGTGATATAAATATACAATATTGTTGTACACGTCTACGTTCTGCAAGTTATACAACATATTGGGACAAGGAACTACTACAATGTCTTTGGTTGTCATAAGAAATTCTATTAAAAGAGGAGTTTTGATTTTCAACTATGTAAAATTAAAATTGTAAAAAGTTAATCAATAACGTGTAGAACTTCTAAATCTCCCTGAATTGTATATCTAATTGTTTAGTAGAGGTTACCTAACCCTATCTAAGTATAAAGAATCCTGCAAAGCTTCTTTAAACCAACTAGACTACACAAAGCATGATTTCGACGAGAACAGGCTCCAAATATTTTAAAAGCTTGACATATTTGTTTTAATTACAAATGAAATGAAACACAATAAATATCCAAATTTGATTAATTTCGAAATAAAAGTGACGTTTCGTTTTAACTCTAATACTAGATTGACCCCCATCTTGAAATTCGTCTCAGGTAATAAGGTTTTGGTGGGCGGGTCAGTTGAAAAAGGGAGAAAATGATTTGGAAATATGTGTTTTATGTTTTTTTACATTTTTATAAAAAGAACATGAATCTAAAAAGAAATGGAAATCATTATTGAAAAATATTGAAATATTCATTTTTCTATCTTCAATAGTTCAGATCTCCAGTCGTTTTATTTAGTGCTATTGTTGAATGTTGACTAAGAAACTGGTCCAATTAACAACCAGATAATGATACTTCATTTCAAAGAACAGGAATCTCTCTAAACTCGAAAGAAATTCGACCTCAACTTTTGTGTTGGATAATTCTGATAATTCTGATAATTCTGATAATTCTGATAATTCTGATAATTCTGATAATTCTGATAATTCTGATCGCTTGATCTCGAAATCCACTGTGGATACTTTTAATATACATTTTCCATATCTTTATTTTAGACATGCATTCCCTAACAATAGAGATTAAATTAACCTTAAAAGATTAGATTAACAAAAAATCTCGATATCCTCAGTATAAAATTCGAAATTTCAGATGTCAAACGTCTCCAAGATTGGGTTGCAAAGATTTAGAGATTTAAAAATCAGCATGTGTGGTATAACCTTAGTACCTTTTTTAAAAAAACGAAACTATGAAATTTGTTTATTGTGAAGTTTTATATTGTCTGCTTTTACTCCTCCCGTGCATTGCTTGCAATATGCTGCAATTGCTTACTAGTTACATGCATTTAGCAATTAAAATTATACGCAATCGTACGAATTGGCATACCAAATGTATCATAAATAGTTGCCTTAATTAAGGTTAACTAAGGGGTTGAGTCTTTGCCACAAACTCAAACTTTCTAATCCCTATCTTTGAAACTCAATGCCATAAACCATAGATATTTTAAAATATGATTTCTGATAGATCAAATTATCTAAGTTTGAAATATCAAAGATTTTCAACATTAGGTTGCAAAGATGTAGGGATTATAAAATGTAAATTTGTGGGAAAGAATTAATTCCTTTTAGAAAATGTGCGATAGAAAAATACTTTCTTAAAATGGTGAAGCATCCCTATTTACACTGTTTTTTTTTTCCGAGGTCTAAAAGTGACATTCTCTATACTTTTGATTTCTTATTAAGGCAGTTTAAAGTGCCTTGTTAAAGAATTAAAAGTAAGTTAACTAACAAGTAATTTCTAAATTCTTTGTTTATGGATTTTAAAGTTAGGAATTATCCTTTTTTGATTAGAAAATATTTCTGCCTTAAGCCAAATTTTTAAATTACAAATGAGACCTTTCACTTTTGGTACGTAAACATACAGTGTCCATTACATCATAGTGCAAGAAGAATCTGAAAGTGGTTGATTTTGCTAAATTAAAACTAGATTTGCATTCATCGTGTCCTCAACATACATATATACACATCTATATTATAATATATATACATAGATATACAAGTATATCTATGTATATATATATTATATGCACTTGTATACGAATATAACTGGATTTTACAATATGGCCACATTCTTAAAACTAGATCTATCGCTGTAGGGGACACAAGTGACTTAAACTGGACTGAGGGTAATAAATAATTGTCCTTTAAAAATTCTGGTTAAAAACTTGAAACATGGTACTCCTTGCATAAATTAATTTTGATTGTTTTTAATGAGCAGGCCTTGAAAAGTCGGAATTAGGAAATGCATCACACTCTCCTCTCTCAACTCTTAGAACAAAATCATCCCTTCAGCCTATATCAGACAAAACAAAATAAGACCAAAAATATTTCCAGAAAACATTCAAATGTAATTTCTTTAATTATACAAAGTGTTCCAATAAACGTGAGAATTGAGTAACGATTTCAAGAGCGTTTTTGATTTTTGCTTTAGTATTGTGACACCTAGTACACGCAGATTTAACAGTTCTGTCCTCATCAAAGCTGCAAGCTGCGACTTTAAATCACATAATTTCTTAATTTGCTTTTTCCCTTTTTACTTTTTTTTTGACAACTAAAACCGAAGGCATCCCTTATCATTTTTCTGCTAGAGTTAAGATTTGGTTTGAATGTTTTATTGTTATACAATTGTCCTCATTCATAGTTCGTTTTGCAGGAATATTACAAATGTAGTTTTGCAGACTAAAAAAACCTTTTATCTTTTTACTCACAGGCGTAACTTTGTTATGACTTTCAAATTTGGAATTAAAATTATATTTCAGAAAGGGACTGTGAGCGTAATTTTATGTTACCTTCAATGCAAAAATGACAATGCCCGATTTACAACGGTACCCTTGACAGCTTTGTCTAATCCATGCATGGATCAGAAATAAATGTTTTTGTTTCTTTAAACTGTTATTTTAATAGTTTCGGTTTCTGGCGAATGTGAATGCCGCATTTTTTGTTCATAAGCAGAAATGTAGAAACTCACAGAAATAAACACTTTTCGAGTCAATAACGCCATCTTTAACATTTTGGATCATATTAAGGTCTAAAAGATACCGTTGTAAGTGAGGCATTGATATTTTTGCATTAAAGGTCACTTGAAACTACGCTTACAGTCCCTTTAAACACTTGAAACTACGCTTACAGTCTCTTTAAACACTTGAAACTACGCTTACAGTCCCTTTAAACACTACGCTTACAGTCTCTTTAAACACTTGAAACTACGCTTACAGTCCCTTTAAACACTTGAAACTACGCTTACAGTCCCTTTAAACACTTGAAACTATGCTTACTGTCCCTTTGATAAATACAATTTCAAATTTATTAGGACACTCTGTAGTTTACAAGAACCTTTATTTAATTAATCCATATTGCAATTAACAATTAAATATTTTTTCCCTTGGAAAAGTGCATAAATTAATTCAAAGGAAAAAATCTAAAAAATGTCAAAACTATTTAAAGTTTCATTTCGAACTATTCTTACTAATTGGTACTTTTACAAGTTTTGCAGTTAAAATTCATTTTTAATGTTAAGTGTAAAATGTAAAAAACATTAATTTAATATTAATATGAAAATGCATTAAAAAAGTAATGTTTTGCGCGCATAAAGAAATATTTATTAAACTTTATTATAATTTAAAATGAAAGAACTCACCACTAAACGCTACTATCTCTTCGGTCAGTGTACTGCAAATTACTGCAGAACACACTGAAAGCTTCGTTGAGGGTGAAAGGGTAGGAAAGTACGTGTGATTGATATAGGAATATCATAATAGCTCAGACAATTTAAGTAAAGAAATAATTAAAGTACAACCAATTATAGACACCTAGCTAGACACACAAAACATAGACACTTGGATACCTAGCAAGACACATAAAACATAGACACTTGGATACCTAGCAAGACATATAAAACAAATGCACTTGGATACATAGCTAGACACATAAAACATAGACACTTGGATACATAGCTAGACACATAAAACATAGACACTTGGATACCTAGCTAGACACATAAAACATAGACACTTGGATACCTAGCAAGACACATAAAACATAGACACTTGGATACATAGCTGGATGCAGGAACATGAGGACACTAAACACATGGGAATTTAGCAGAGCTAATAAACACATAAAAACTATATAGATCCAAAGACACATATATAGACACATAAACACAGGGCACTAGACATTTAAACAACTAGCAAGACACTTAAACACATAAACACGAAAACAGCTAACTGGACAAATGAGCATATGAACACATTAGATAACTAAATGGAAAAAATAAACAAATGGCCACACAGACACCTAGATAGAACACTAAAAACATAGACACATAGACAACTTACCATACATATAAAAACACAGTTACGAGACACACAATATATATATATAGACATTGCAGGACTCTTAGACAAAAATAGACAGAGAAACACCTAGCCGGGCACGTAAACACTAGAGATATGAACACATAGCTAGACAGGAGACACACAAACACATAGTAACATCCAATGCACCACTTGTACTTCCTGAAAGTCTAAAGAGGTTTAATACTATGCACATTTTTTGCATTCTCCATTTTTTGTAAGATATATAATAAAATGCAAGAGAAAACTAAATTAAATGCAAATTCTAAATATACTTTACAGAGTAAAGCTTCAAAGGTATGTATATAAGGTAAAATTCTAAATTGGTTTTTAGGATCCAGGGAACACTGGAATTCGAATAAAAAAATGACGAAGGATGTAAAAATATAAACCCTTGCAAATTTCACATAAAATACATATTTGACACATAAGTAATTATATTAATTATCGGTATTAGAAAATTTTCCTTTTTTAAACGCTCTTGATCCAGCGAATTAAAATATGGAAAAAATATTTGAAAAATTGAAGAATTGGCAAATTCTATTTAACCCTAAACAGTCTGGGGGGGAGAGAGTTTGGCGCCTCCCCCCCTCTGTAGTTTTTTTTTGTCCTAGCACTCTCATTTTTTACACTATCACCGTGAAATTATTTGACTTTTAATAAATAGTAATTTAATGGATTTTTTTTTTTAAAATATATTTTTAATTTATAGAGTAGGGCAGAAAAAAAATCCGCTCTGTGAAAAAAATCAAAAATAGTCCATAACTTTTGTCACTAAAGCTACAGATCTAAAAACTTTATTTTTAATTTTTGATATTTGTTTAAAACAAAAATTATTTTTTTTTTCTATAAGCTTGCCTTGAAAAATTGGGCTATGAACATGTATTTCAACCCTATGCCTATTATCTAAGGCCTTTTTCTAGGAGGGGGCGTTTTAAAGCCGACCCTTTCTTGAAAATTTATCATATTTTATTTCATTTCATGCACATGTTACAACTTTGAAGAAAAGGGCGACTTCTCATCGATTTTTGCGTGAGAGCTTGCAAATCTAAGGATTCCAGCGAGCGAAAACTTACGCAAAAAATTTTAGTTCGTATTTTGCAATCTTTTTTACAAAATTTCGCATTTTTTCGCGAAAATGAATTAAGCAAAAAATGCGAAATTTATTTCTTACTTTCCTCCTTTCCTCTACCATTGAAAGAATGAACATATTTTATGTGTTGTAACTATTTTCTTCCTCTGAATGGTTTCCTCTCTAAACCTTTATGAAAATGTAAAATCTATTTGTTCCTGTTCCCTTCTTGGTTTCCAATTTATGTTATTATAAATAAGCTGGGATTGTTCCAACAATGTCAACTGATAAAAGGAAAGATTTCTAGGTTTTCTTTACAAACGTCAATTCTTAATACTTTACCGCCATATCTTGAAAAGCTCTATATAAATATCAAAAAAAGATTTTTCGGGATGAAAAAAATATTTTGTTACCATTAAAGAATATTTCTATTACAAAACATCTTTTTATATCGGCCACCAAAAATATAAAGTAGAAGTGTTAGTGTAGGATGGGTAAAAAAGTGAAACCACATATTATGGATAAAAGCAAAGGAGTCTTTGTCATAAATTCTAATTTTCTAATCTGTATATCAGTGCATTAGATTCTATAATCATTTTAAAAACATTCTAATTTGTATAATAATATTAATACTGAAGAAGAGATATTGTGAGTATTCTCGATTAACAACTTGAATGCGATGTATTTATTTAACGAGATTTTAAAAAATGCCATTATGCCATAATTTAGAATGGGCTTGACCAATGACGAAACACCCGTTTAATGAAAATAGTCATGCAACTGCAACGGTTTCCTATCTTCTGCCTTCTCTTCCTTCCCCCCCTCCCCCATCAAAAAAAACTATCTAACTATCTATTTATCAATACAAGATCTTAAATTGATAAACGCTATTTGAAACAGAAAGTGAGGACTGAGTAAATTGTTTTTTTATTTACCAGATTTTTGGAGTTGGCAGAAATAGAAATATTTTTAATCAGTCATAATTATTCTTTAAATATAATGTGATATAGAGTTCCTGTCCCACCTACAGGGTGAGTCCAGCAGCTCGATAGGTTGAAAATATCTTCGTAATTGAGTTGATATAAGCAGCAGTCCTGGAAATATTAATAAGATAAAGGGCTGATATAGAAAAATAAACCTAATTAAAAAATATATGTTTACCTCAGATCTAATCCTAGATTTAAATCCTCGGCTGTCTTCATAATACTAACTGCAGTTTTCCCCATTGCCTGATCCAATCCAGAGTGCACAATATCCTTCTCAGATGCTCCAGACATTCGTGATAAGAATTCCAGGTTGGGTTTAATTGAAATACCTTCTTTGGCTCCAAAACTATTCTGTAGTGAATCCTGAACCGATTTCAAAAGTTGATAATTAGACTCTCTCTCATATTTAAATGTGAGACGACCATACGATACATGATTCAAGTTTTTCAGCCACTCAAAGTAGGACACAGTCACACCACCAGCATTGACATACAGGTCAGGGATGATTAAAACCTTTTTATCTTGAAGTATTTTGTCTGCAGCAGGAGTAATTGGACCATTGGCAGCTTCAGCAATAATCTTGGCCTGTACTTTATCAGCATTTCCTTTATGAATAGCTTTCTCCATAGCAGCAGGAATAAGAATATCACATTTCTCAAATATTAGATTCTCTCCCATGTATGGTTTAGCACCAGGATACCCAACTATAGTTCCATGTTCTTCCTTATACTTCTGTAGATCCAAGGGATCTATACCTTCCTTATTATAAACAGATCCATCCCATTCTGCCACCCCAACACATTTAGCTCCAGCTCTAGTCAGGTATCTACAGGTATGGAAACCAACATTACCAAATCCTTGGACAATGAATGTTTTTCCAGCCCAACCTTGAGATTGTCCAATCATTGACATGTATTTTGGTTCATTTATAAAGTTTTCAATTCCATGGAAAACACCTCGTCCAGTTGCTGAAGTTCTACCATGAATGCCTCCCATATTGATAGGTTTTCCAGTGATGCAAGCAAAAGAGTTAATGTCTCCATGACCAACTGTGTTTCCGTAGGTATCTGCAATCCAACCCATCTCTCTCTCTCCAGTTCCCATATCAGGAGCAGGAACATCAATCCCTGGACCAAGAAATCCCTTCTTAGTGAGTTCTAAAGCAAATCTTCTTGTGATTTTCTCTAGTTCATTGTCACTGTACAGCTTGGGATTGATTTTAACGCCTGCTTTACCACCTCCGAAGGGAACATTGACACAGGCACACTTGTAGGTCATCAAGGCAGACAGAGCTTTTACTTCATCAGAGCAGACATCCATGGAATATCTGATACCCCCTTTGCATGGAGACCTAAATAGATATACGCTCTGTCATACTATATAGTTAATCGGAATGGAGAAATAATCAACAAAAATGAAATTTATACCTGTGTTGAGAATGCTGGGATCTGAATCCTTTGATCATCTCATATGTTCCATCATCTCGGAGTAGAGGAAAGTTTACTTCTAGAACATGGCTGCAAGGTTCAATGATCTTAAGAATACCCTGAGCCTTCCTAATCTTATCCTCCCTAAGCAAAACACAATTTTTTCATTCAATTCTCACTGAAAAAATGTAAGGAATTTGGATTGATGCGTCCAAAATTTGTTCATAAATAATCATTAAACTAAAATCATTATTGAATTTCAATTGAAAAATTCGATTATATGCTAAAGATGTGTGCAGAGTTTTTTTTAATCATTTATACATTGTTTTAAGTACAATTTAATCTTTATTTGACAAATAAAGTAAAACACTTGGCAGAAAAAAATTTACCTGGATAACTTAAGTCCCTTCATGTCCACGTCCACAAGACGATCTTGGATGAGAACACAGCTTTTATGGAAGAAGTACTCAACCATTTCGAAGAAGCCCGGATCTTCTGCTTCAGGTAAATGACGAAGACGATCTGGGATCTGAAGTGCTTGCGGCACAGCTCTTACAGTACTCTAAAGAAATAAAGTTTATATATTTTTTAGAAGTAAATTCAAATTGGACTACATCAAACCATGTTTAAAATTTTTACATTTTTTATATCTTTCTATATTCTATATGTACTTACTTTGTTGACATGTCTGTTTATATCCAAAACGGCTGAACCAAAATGTTGAAACTTTATTATTTTTGAATATACACCAATATAAACAGAAAAATCCACGAAAATATTTGATTGCATAGAACGATGCAAAATGGCGACTCTAAATGCTATATTTAAAAGCTAGAGAATTTTTACTGAAAGAAAACTCGAGTTTTAGAATAAATTTTATTGTAAATTAATCCTGGGCACTTAAAATAGATGAAAATAAGAGGAATTTAAAGTGCAAACTTTAAAACATATCGATCCAATTATACTAAAAATTAAACATTGATAGATTAAAAATATTATTCTTATTAAATACAAACAACTTAATTAGACGTATCCTCAACGATATATTTATATGTCAGATCATAAACTTGCCTTGTTGCATACTGTTCCAGTCCTCAGCGCCTGTCCCTGAAGAAGAATGCTAGCGCGCCGACTAGTTTGTAGAGAATTCAGTAAACGAGAAGCCATAGTTCCTTAAAACGTATTAAATGTTTTAATGGTTTGAAAAACTCATATTTAACTTCATTTAATTAATTTAATCTATAAAACTTAAAACTATAATATGAATGATGAATATATGTTAGCAATTAAACAAACTATTGTAATTAAATCTAATACCTTGCGTATAGCCGCTAAGTCACAACCGGAATGAGTTTTTCAGGTTTGCGGATTTTTTCCTCTCTTTTCGCAGATTGCTTAAGGGAATTTTTCCAAGAAAATAAATACTTTTATTCTTGATTGAAACGTGCTTTTCTGTAAATTACAGGGTTGCCCGCAAAGAATAAAAATTCAAAAACATCTTTTGTTAATCCATGGTTTATTAAACCATTTTTATAGATGCTATCTTACACCAACGGTTATTAATATCTTATTTTTGAACACATCGTTTTATGATAGAATATTAGATACGTAAAGTAGATCAAAACTAAACTAATATCAAGCATTTCTTATTCACATCTCTTCAGTGTGTATATAAAATAGGCCCCACACAGGTTTTCATTATAGTTTTAACCATATCTTTAAATAGATAATTTGTAATTAGACAGGCATCCTACGATAAAAGCAGGCCTACTGGGCCTACCAGGCTTAAGGGGTTAGGTCAGTACTTACAGTATGGGAGGAGATGGAGATGGAGGGGGGCCCGGGGGGGAGGGTCATATTACAGTTTTAAAAATTAGTTAAACTGTTTTTTTTATACTGTACACCTATTCTATTGTAAGGGGGGGGGTCTTATAATATCTTAAGAATACCCACCCCCCCC
>NW_019397664.1:16167-34153 GCF_000591075.1 Eurytemora carolleeae | reverse complement strand
GGGGGGGGGGGGGGGATTGACTCCCCGCGACTATTTTGGGTAAACCAGATGTTAGTTAAGTTAGGGTTAAAACAATATTTTCTAAAATTTGTGCATAACGGCAAACGTGTTCAGAATACAATCGACTTTTTTGGTACCTTGAAAATTGAAAAAAATGCCCATCACCTAGGGGGGAGGGGAAGATACTTCGTTGGTTACAAAGTACATAAATGCATTTTTATAAATACCTTTGGACCCTTTACCCCCCCCCTCACCCCACCCCACCTTGTTAAAGTAGCACTAATCAAATTATCTTTACGTTCAAATATTTGCTTTTCATTCTAGAATTTACTATTTGTATATGAACATTTTATTTCAAAATGCATTGTAATCTGCAGATTACAACGATGAGGTCTTTGTTTGCAATTTATTTATTTTATTTACTCGTAAATGTAAATTTTACAAATATCACATTTTACATGATTGTTAATACTTAATTATCACGGTTTCATACATTGTATAAAACGAATGAGATGGCTTATGTACTTGCTTGTGTACTGTACATCTAATGTAGTTCATGCGAACACAGAGTACATATATTGTAAGTGAACATAAATATTTGTACCTTGGGAGTTTTCACTAATCAACAATTTTTGGTTTCACAGTTTTTTTTCTAAAATATATGAAAATTTGTAAAACGTCACCGATGTGAGAACATCATTATCAGTTGTAAAAATAAGCAGTTCGGCGCGCTACTCGTTAGAAGGTTGGTCGGCGCGCTACTCGTTGCCCGACTAACCATTGGAAGGGGCTGAACTGATGGATATTTGTTAAATATTTTCTCCTCTTCTTTCTTAAAGCTCGTTCCTGTTAAGTTCAATACAATTAGTACAGACGATCCTATTCATTTAACAAAAAGTCCCCCCCCCACTCCATCTTTCTTCCCAAATACAGTTTTCTTAAAATAACTGTCGACATTATATCAAGTGCATGTACGTCCCATTCCAACAAATATTGTCACTTTTCTGTCTCGAAAATATATACTATTCTCTATATTTCCTGTTGTAAATCACTGTAATGAAGAACCACAATTCAAATAACATTTAAAGAGTTTTCACAGAAATTACCAGTTTTCCGTCAGAATCCCCCCCCACCCCCTGATACCCAAATAGAGGGGGAGGGGGAAAGGTTGTTTGAAGGTAATCTTGAATGTATTACTAAGTGTGTAAAACAATAGGTATAGCAGGAGAACAATAGACCACTGTAATATATAGGTTTTAGGATAATTAAGAAATTAAATCTATTCAATTTCAAATTTGCCGAAATTCAACTTGACTTAACTATGCAAATACATAGTTTAGAAGCTTAACCTAACAATTAGTAAAATAAATCACTAAATTTTCCAAGTTTTTTAGAAATATACATTTTGAAGTAGTTTTAAAATTTTCAAGGTTCTTTGACTTTTTTAACATTCTCATTTTATTGTGAAACATTTTTACTGTGGCATTAGACTAAGGCCAAAACAAAAAATAAAAAAAATCTGATAAAAATGAAATAAAGAATAAATGATAAATAATTGTATGTTCCTGGAATATGTAGAGTACATGTGAACTTTGCAACATCTTGAAGACTTTGCAGACTAAAAACTGAACTAATGAGGACTAGTCTTGGATCAACAAGATAGTCCTCCTCCCCGTAGTCCTGACTATCCTCGTATACAGCATCATTAGTTGACACTCTGTAATCACAATCTCCTTGGATGCCCTGAAAAAAAATATAAACTTTATGCGGAATCACTTGGATTGAATGAACGAATTAAAATGGAGAGTTCAGCGTTATTTAAAAAGTAATCACAATTTAATACAATTTAAATGAGAATAAAAATGCTAGTGCGGTTGCCATAATGTCCCTTTAAAATTCATTAATTCTTTACTACGATTAAATCTTTGTTTGATGAAGGATGACGTATAGATATCCTTATTTTTCTAACTAAACTTTGAGTGCCAAGAAATTATGAGCGATAAAACAGGATATCTACATCATTCTTGTGAATTGGACATGGCAAACTTGTGAATGCATCAGGCTTGAAATTGAATCTACAATCCCTTTGTGACGTACTTCAATGTCCAGTGTAAAACATGTCAAGTTAAGGTTTTGAAATGCAGGTTCACAGGCCAATTATTTTTTAAAGCGCTAGAGAGGTTTTCCGACCATATGAGTTAAAAAAACATTCACTAAAAAGTTTAATTTATACTAACACACAAAAGAATTGAGTCTTTGCCACAAACTCTGATTTTCTTATGCCAAATGTCACAGACCTTAGATATTTCTAACTATGAATTTTGTTAGATCATATAATCTAAGTTTGAAATATCAAAGGTTTACACCGACAGCTTGCTAAGATAAAGGGATTAGAAAATTTGTGTTTGTGGCAAATACTCAATTCCTTTTAAACCTGTGGCTAAATCCTTGAAAAGGTTTTGGGCTTTTTTTAGATTTATCAATTTGCGATCTTCCTTCCGACCTTTGGGTTGAAAAACATTCACTGCTTGTACTCTTATTTTCAAATAGAAAAGTATGGATTTGCTTCTAAACTGAAAGCGACATGGAAAACCTGGCTGTTCAATGTTAAAAATAATAAAAATAAAAAAGAATACCCTCGATTATTCAAATCGACATCACGTACTGTCCGTGGGTTTATCAATAAACCATGGAAGGGGAAAATCTTAAAATTTGATCTGAGCAAATGCAAAAAGACATTCCTCCATCTTGGTTTAAGGTTATCAGATGTCTGATAATGATAAATACAAGAGTATTGAAAATAGTTGAAAACCAAAATGATTGAATTATTGTTTTCAAGTTGAAAGGTACAGCACATTTTACAAGTTTTAAAAATCTTTTTAAAGGGACCGTTCACTTATTTGGGTAATTTCAGGGTAAACTAAACAGCCTATTCGCTCTTGATTGGTAATAGTCTTACTTTTCAAAGACAACTGTGGCCGGAGAAAAAGCCGATTTTTCGTTCAGAATTTGAGCGGAAAGGGACGGTCCCTCTCTATAGNGAGTATAGGTGTAGGATAACCTATGTTCCACCTGTTTACAAAGCGTGAGAATAGGTGTAGGATAGCCTATGTTCTACCTGTTTACAAAGTGTGAGTACAGGTGTAGGATAACCGGCCCAGACTGAGCAGGATACAGTGAGCTCTCCATAGGATAAACTTTGATTTATCCAAAACCTCTCAGGGGCCTCTAAAATATATATTTACAAAAAATTGCTCAGCATTTATAAATGTTTTGAACCATACAACATATCAATGTTATTGGAGAGTGTGGAAGAAACCATGATCTGGCATGTTCAATTCACAACGTTGCCATTTAAACCTGTATCTGAGTAACAATAAGGAAAATATCCTGTGCATCTGTCTGAAAAGTGTTGAATTTCAACGATTTTCATCTTAAACTCTTAATGCATAAATAATTAAATCTTGATTTAGAGAGCTTTTAAATTATTAAATGTATTATAATTATTATGCATTGTTTGGTGTTAGAATCACATAAGGTTTGTTCAACTCATTTTGGACATGCTAATTTCTTGTTTGTTACGCGTGGTTTTATGTTTTGAACAAGACGGGCGGACAATACAAATATATATAAATAGACAGGGTTTTATATTCAGCTTGAGAACATGATGAACAAAAGTTGCGGGTTAGTGATCCTATATTTATAAAACAATATGCATGCATTTCTATGCAAGTTAAGTTATCAAAGATAAATTGCATTTTTCTCTGCAACATCTTGGAATGCATTCAATTGGTTCAAATCCACAATATTAATAAGCGGAAAACATTTTAACTTAAATATTAAAAGCTATGAATTCTGCTAAATCTAGTAGCCATTGTTAGAAATATTGAAGGTTTATACGATCAGGTTTTAAAGATGTATGGGTTAGGAAATTAGAGTTTATTCTTACCGTACACAATAATATTACGTCCAACAATAATTTCTTGACTAAATGTTGAAACCTTGCAACTGTACTCTCCTGATAGCCTAGTTAACCAGAATTTAAAAATAAAATACGTCTATTCACTGTTTTAGTTCATTGAACTTTAAAAGTATAGTTAAGAAACCCTATTATTTTCAAAAGTGGTTTCTCTATAAATTGACTTGCGCATTCAAGCTTCAGAAACAACGGAGGAAACGTTTGGATTTAAACACTTTTCAAGCTGGTAAAACGACAATATCTTCCACATTATTGATTAGATGAATCTTGAACAAGGCAGTCACTAAATTTAAATAAAAAGGTGATTAGACCCTTTAATGAGATATATTAATGTCAACTACTGCAGTGTTCTAAACCAGTTTTCTGAACCCTAAAGCTGGCTGGCGGCTGCAGATTGGATAAGTTTGCTAAACTTTAAAATCCGCGAAATAAATGTTGAAAATCTGGGAGAAGTAGGTGACATTGATTACAGGCTTCCACAGAACAGCTTGTACAAATAGGAAATTAAATCTCAAATACTGCGCATAATAATGTTGTAAATTAGAAACAAAAAATTCCTTTAGCCCTTAGATTTTTTATCTAAAAACTTGATATGTTAAAGGTTAATTTCAAATGATCTTATATTGTTAAAGAATGACGATTCAAAATAAGTTGAAAAAATGCTGACCGTAAAGAAATTGAATATTTGAAATAATCACAAATTTTCTAATTCGTAGTTTAAAATATCTTAGGTTTAGGACTGTAGGTTGCAAAGGAATAGGGATTTGAAAATTTGAGTTTGTTGCAAATTCTCTTTTCAGACAGAATTTTGTAAGGGATACGTCGTTGAGCTGTTATTAGATTGTGTAAGGTTGTAATTTAACAAATATTTTCTTGAGGTTTATAACTAGAATTCAGATTCCACCAGGCTTTCCGAGCAATCCGAATACTTGTTGTAAACTCTGTTTGGATGCTTGGATTTCCCAAGGTTATAATGCAAGGAAAGTTAATTGCAGTTGCGTATACACTGCGTATATATTGAAACCATAGATAAATAAATAAACATAGATAGCTTATGTACGTAAAATCACCAAGAATTGTACAGTCCGCGAACTCATACTTCTAGGGGTCAAAGTGTACTTCAATGATAAGCGGGGTGGTTTGGTGTTTTAATGGATTTTATAATGGAGTGTAAAATAACTCCGGGAATGGAACTATTTGAACAGCAATATTTCAATGAGCAATTTATCATATTGACGAGAGCTGAAGAAGGACGTGAGAAGGGCTAAACTAACTAAAATTTCTCTCTACTGTTAACTCATGTACACCACAAGTACTCAATGACATAAGAACAGCCAATGTTCACAACCGACCTAGTTAATCTATATAATAGGAATTATCTTAAGAACATCTCTGTACATTTATATCGTTCAAGATGAAAAATGTCGTCTTATGCACAATCTATCTTTATCTATGATTGAAACCAGTTCTCTCTTGGCGGAAATTGTAAACAAGAATAGATGCATCGGTGTTCGTTTAGTATCCGAGGAGGTTCAAAGCATTTATAAATTTTGATAATTTTGATAATTCAGATAGTAGTTTCCTATGACCAGAATATTTCATTGATTTTTATGTGAAAGATGAATCCCATGTAAAGTTTTGACATCCGTCTTGTGTTTATTTACCGCCCAGAGACGGTTCACTGCTGTAAAAGAAGCGTACACCTCTGAAATAACTTTCCTTGCATTACAACCTTGAGATGTCCGATCATAACTCATGAATCATCGGACCGATTTCCCTCAAATCTTGATTAGAGAGCTCGATAATGTTCTTAGTCTGGTTTAAGAATTTTAAGTAGAGTTTATCGACTTGAACAGGGAAAAGTCCAGGCAAAGCCGACCCCCCACACTTTTATCTCGTGAAACCTAAACTATTTGAGACCTCCTGTCTTCTTGCAAATATATTTCTGTTCTCTGCCTTTATGTTTCCATTTTACATAACATTTTATCTCAGCTATAAACTAGCTTTGTATTCAAATATAAGATTTTGCAAACAATAGTTAGAGCCTACAGGTTAAATTCTATCACCAAATATATGCTTGAAATTTCTTTTTAAAAAGTTTTCTTTTCAATTATTTTTGAAATTTGTCCCAATTTTTTTTATTGAGAAGCAGAGAAGACTCACCTATTAAAGTACAGAGCATTGTATAAATCTATTAGCTTGGGAACCCCGCGTTGCCCAGAATACTCCAGCTGTTTACCCGCGATTGGTAGTAAATTACAATTTTAGCTTTTTTTCTAAACCATGATCTGGCATGTTCAATTCACAACGTTGCCATTTAAACCTGTATCTGAGTAACAATAAGGAAAATATCCTGTGCATTTGTCTGAAAAGTGTTGAATTTCAACGATTTTCATCTTAAACTCTTAATGCATAAATAATTAAATCTTGATTTAGAGAGCTTTTAAATTATTAAATGTATTATAATTATTATGCATTGTTTGGTGTTAGAATCACATAAGGTTTGTTTTGGTCTTTGATTCAATAATCATTTACTTTACAGATTTGTTTATGTTATACATTTTCACTCAAAATGCATATGCCAACAAAAACAGTATTTAATAAAACGGCTAACAAATTATGTTTAATGGGTCAAATTGTGATCGAAAGTCACAGCTTTCTGGAATATCGACAGAACCGTTAAATCCACGTGGGGCGCATTGTTGAAATGATAAATATTGTCAATGAATCATTGTGAATATGAATATGAATACTATATTAATATTTTCATTTTCATTTTTCTAATTCTGTTCCTAAATGAGTCTGCTTGAAGAGTTATTTCACTAATCAATGTCTTTGTTCTCGTTCCAGACCGGGGAAATGAAAGCTCCGTTCCAGATTGAAGATATTCCACTCGGTTGGGCTCCGTTCCAGACCTAGGTATTCTATCCCCAGCATCTTCGAAGGATGAAATACTGAGGTATTCTGATATTGATGATGGAAGGAGGTAAGGAACTCTGAAATAAGTAGTGATTGGTCAACTTTCTTCCGGGAGGGGGGAGGGCGTCCTCCCCTTAGATTACAAAAGGAAAGGGGCGCCGCTCCCTATAGATCGGAAAAAAGGAAAGGAACTGAACCCTTGCCAAAAGTAAATTTTTTAGTCCCTCTTTTAAATATCGGCGACCTTTGATATTTTAGATATTTTAAATTGTAAATATATTGGGATTAGAACATTTGAGTGTGTGGAAAGTGTTCAGTTCTTTTACAGTGTAAAATGGTGTGTAAATACCGACCTGGAATATGGAACCCAAACTAGTATAGGAGTGGATGAAGAGTTATGATACCATTTTACATCAAGTTCAACCTCTTCAGACATCTAAATATAGAATACATAAACCCATACATTAGGAGAGTTTAGGATTTAACAGTTTAGTCTCGGGTCTTAATACCTTTGTCTTAATTCTTAGTTAGTTAAGTCACGATAAGTCAGTGTTTTTTCAAAAGATATGACTTAACTTTAACCTTCAACAAAGTGAATCTAGCCAAGATAAGTTAGCGTATTTTTAACTCTAATCTGCAACGATTGACTTTGAGTCGCGGTAAGTTATTGTTTTTTTTTTTACTCCACTCTAACCTTCAAAGTGAGTTACTGTTGTTTAAGATTTGTCTCCACTTTAATCTTCAAAGTGAGTTTAGCCGAGATGAGTTATTGTTTTATTAGATTTTACTCCACTCTAGTCTTCAATGTGAGTTTAGCCGAGATTAGTTATTGTTATTCTAGATTTTACTCCACTCTAACCTTCAAGTGAGTTTAGCTGAGAGAGTTATTGTTATTTTAGATTTTACTCCACTCTAGTCTTCAATGTGAGTTTAGCCGAGATTAGTTATTGTTATTCTAGATTTTACTCCACTCTAACCTTAAAGTGAGTTTAGCTGAGAGAGTTATTGTTATTTTAGATTTTAGTCCACTCTAACCTTCATAGTGAGTTTAGCCGGGATGAGTTATTGTTATTTTAGATTTGAATCAACTCTAATCTCCAAAGTGAGTTTAGCCGAGATAAGTTATTGTTATTCTAGATTTTACTCCACTCTAACCTTCAAAGTGAGTTTAGCCGATATTAGTTATTGTTTTTTAGATTTGAATCCACTCTAACCTTCAATGTGAGTTTAGCCGAGATTAGTTATTGTTATTCTAGATTTTACTCCACTCTAACCTTCATAGTGAGTTTAGCCGAGATTAGTTATTGTTATTCTAGATTTTACTCCACTCTAATCTTTAATGTGAGTTTAGCCGAGAGAGTTATTGTTATTTTAGATTTTACTCCACTTATAACCTTCAAGTGAGTTTAGCCGAGATTAGTTATTGTTTTTTTTTAAGATTTGACTCCACTCTAATCTTCAAAGTTAGACTTATAGTCTTTGGGTCACAATGCCATAGAAAGGAAATACATTTGTGATAATTTTCTTATCTTAGCTTTTTTGTCTTCCGGCAGCCATGAGCCACAATCGTTCGTTCTTACATGCCACACAAGTTTCGTCTTCCGGCAATTATTATTTGTTTTAATTGGTAAATTTGGTGCATTCAAATAACGATTTTCAAAGATCCAGCCACGTCATGCAAAACCTGCCTTTTTCCCCGCTCGCAAAACAGGACAGCACAGTTATTACTATTGTGCAGATAAATGAGCCTTGTTTATTAAGATTGATGTGGGTGGGGGAGGGCACTTGTTATTTAAGCTGAGTGGGGGGAGAGGGCCTGGTTGCATATGTTCCCAGTAGTTTAATAAAATTAATGGGGGTGGCATATGTTCTAACTAAATTTGAAAAGTCATCTTGTGTTTATAGCGCCACAAAACCAACTCAAATAGTAAACTAAGCTATTATTATTATTATTATCTTTCAAGTTTAAAGTTTCCTTTTTCGGCAAATCTTAATTGTTGAGTGCAGTTAAACCCTTTAACACCGAGAGGTCTTTATTAGGTTTTGTACTAGAATGCCGAGAGCTTCTTGAAAAAAATTAACATAAAAGCCATAAAATCAAATTTAATGAATTAAAGCAAGGTCTCTAAACTACCTATACAGCCGGTTAAAATCTTAAATCACTGATTCAAACATTCATGATTCATGGGGAATTGAACCGATGGTTCAGGATTTGAACCGGTGGCAGGTAGTTCAGCGAGCTCTCCAATTAATTAAATTGTATTCAATAAACGTCAAAACGGCTGAACCGATCGGGCCCAAATTTTTTGTGGGACATCACGTGACCACAGGGAAGGTTTACGAATGATCAAAATTTCAAATATTTGTCTCCATCAAAATTCGATCTTCATTAAATTTTTAAAAATTTGGAAAATCCACGAATTTTTTTGTGAAAATCCGCCAATTATTTTTGTTTTGTTTTACGATGTACACAAAGAGAACATGTTCACAATTAATTTAGAAGATGGGCGCGAAGCGCCCTATAAGGCTATTATAATAAAATTTAAGAAACCTAGGTTCTAGAAAAGTCCAATATTTTTATATTTGATAAATATTTATATATATATATATATATATACATATATATATATATCCTATATCCCATATATATAAGTTAGCTATATATAGCTGGCTAAACGGCTAGGCCAAATTGGCTGACATTTTTTAAGAGAATTTAAAAAATTATTCTTTTTTAAATTTTTTTTTTGATTTCACGGGCAACGCCGGGCACTTTAGCTAGTATATGTATATTTGTATGTAGTATTTACATATATATATATATTTATATATGTGTTAGCTACAGCTGACCGAAAGGCTGGACCAAACCATTTTTTAGGGAACCTAGGTAACATGCGCTATAAAAATTCTAATTTTTTCTTCTTCAAAATTGCACGGGCAACGCCGGGTACTTCATTTAGTATAATATAATAGCCAATTATACACAGCTCGACGGTATGAGAACTGTTGTTTAAATGATCGGGTTGCCGATACAAAAATGTGATCTTATTCCGTCTCCAGCATTTTATATATATTACGGTTTCAACATAGCTTTTGCTCAAAATAAATGGCTTAGATCAATGTACTTAATTGACAATAAAAAGGCTTTTTTTTAAATTGACAAGAAATAAGTTTGCTAAACTTTACAACCCGAATTTTCTGACCATTTAAGGAACTTGTACACCTTGTTAAAAATACCTGTTCAAATCAATCTTTAAGTGCATTTTGTGGAGGCGTTTACTACACTAAAGAGTTCAAATATCAAATTTGGTCAAAAGATTTTGGTATATTCATTGCATACCTTCAAAAAACCTAACATTTTAAATTTTGATAAAAAATTTTTAACACACTATACTGTGAAATCGATAAATAATTACAAACTCAAAATCTTATTTTCTTATCCATCTATTTTTGCAGTTTTATGTCGTAGAACTTTAATATCTTATACTTTGTTTTAATTAAAAACTTAACGTTATAAGAACAGTACAAATCTTGGACAGAAACGTTAATGAAAATACAATATGAAAAGTTTCAAACGGGACTCGAGTTGGAAAAGAAAAAACATGAAACTGTTTTAAAAAGCCAAGAATTTGTTTAGTGTTATTTACAATATTATAGTTACCTGAATGGTGAATGTACACGAGAGTTGTACTGTACTGCCCAGTTCAGCTGAATCTGGTACACTCAGTTTATCCAACCTTATTATTATCAGGGATTAAAAACGATTTAAAAATACTGTGAAACTTAAATTTATGATCAGTTATTAAGTGTTTCTTTTTTGACAAAATAAAAAAATTCAATCCAAGGGTTTGCTTTTGATTATACAAGGGTGCATAGTGGACAATGCCCTTCGCAAAAGAATTTATAATTTTAAATTCCAGTTTTAAAATTGGAGAAACCCCTAAAATTTTTAAATGTTGTGCATAGTGAACTGAAATGATTTTTAAAAAAATATGATAAATTGTTATATCTTCTGACATGCATTGTTATCATTTTTATTCCTCTTGAATATTTTGTTATATACAGGGTGTTCTACTGAAAATGAAATTTCAGAGATAAAAATCCAAATTTGCATCACACAATTTATATATTTGTAAGTGTTTTATAGTGGGATGTGTCTTTTTAAAGCTTGTAAGCCTTGCAAACATTTTTTTACACTTTTTTGAGACATTCTGTAAATTGGGAAAAAATGTCACCTGATCGACCCTGTAGTGCAGAAAATATCCAGGAGAAATAGAACCTGGAGAAGCAACCCTTCCCCACCCATCATTAGCAGTTCCTTGATCCCTACCAGTTCCTTGATCCCTAGTTGTTCCTTGATTCCTATCAGTTGCTTGATCCCTAGCAGTTCCTTGATCCCCAGCAGATCCTTGATCCCTAGTAGCTCCTTGATCCCTATCAGTTTCTTGATCCCTATCAGTTGCTTGATCCTTAACAGTTCCTTGATCCCCAGCAGATCCTTGATCCCTAGCAGTTCCTTGATCCCTAGCAGTCCAGAAATAAATCAATGATCCCTAGCAGTTCCTTGATTCCTAGCATTGCAGGGATATATCAATCACTAGCATTCCAAGAATAGATTAATCCTTGATCCCTTCAGTCCCGAGATAGTTTAATCCTTGATCCCTAGCTGTCCAAGAATAGATTAATTCTTGATTCCAATCAGCCCCGGTATAGATTAATCCTTCCATGGAAAATTAATCCATAATCATCAGCAGTCTAGGGATAAAACAGTACTTGATCCCTAGCAGTCCAGGTATAGATTAATTCTTGATCATCAGCAGTCAAGGATTGACCAATCCTTGATTATCGTCCAATCAGCCCCAGTATAGATTAATCTTTCCATGGAAAATTAATCCAGCAGTCCAGGGATAAACCAATCCTTGATCCCTAGCAGTCCAGGGATAGAATTATTCTTGATCATCAGCAGTCAAGGATTGACCAATCCTTGATTATCGGTGTAGAAAGATTTCCTAAAAACATAGATGTATCCAGAAATGTGTTTTAAACTTACTAAATAAAACAATAGAGACAGATTTTGTACTTTCTATATGGAATGAAATTATAAAATTTGTAAAAAAAAGTCATTATTGATATCTGAATATAAATCGTAACGTAACCCTATATGTCCCCCTTTAGTTTCTTTTTCTTAAACAATTTTGAAGAATAAAAGTAAAACCAAATCAAAGATTTGACAGAATTTTTTTTAAGTCCATTTATTATATGGCATGAAGTATTTTGGTAAATTTTATAAAAGATGTGAACAGCCCTTGACCATGACGAGGGAGGGAACCCTCGGATGCCTTGAGCCTCTGCTGGGCAGACATGAGCCTCCCAGATTTTTTAGGCATACCGAACCTCCGCCATGCAGTAAGAGCCTTCGCTGTACGGAATAGTTTTCGTAAAACTCTGAAAGTAATTTTATTTGAAATTTTATAATCTCTGATTTAAGCGATACATTTTTTTGAAATTTTTATCAGATTAAGAATTAAAAAATTTGACATTGACAAATAATCTGAATCTTAAAAAAATTATCAAAAAAGGTTTTGCTTAAATCAAAGATTAAACCAAAGTTCAATTCAGAAATGAATTCTCAAATAGCCTCCTCACTGCGTAAGAAATATTTTATTGTAAGACATAATTCTTAAAAACCACTTTATGGGTCAACATAAGATGCAAATCATGACAATCAATAAACGAAATTAGTCTTCAGTAAATTTCTTGTGCTTCTCTGTTGGAATTTTTTTTAAAATCTGTATTACATGTTAAAACAAGGAATCATAGGGAAGCTATTCTGTATAGCCGAGGCTCGTTAATTACTGTATAGCGGAGGCTCTTACTGCATGGTGGAGTATCAGTCTTCCTAGAAAATTTGGGAGGCTTGTTCTGCATTGTGGAGGCTCATGGCGTCCGCGGGTTCCCTACTTCTTATGCTACTTCAAATATGCTAAAATATTTGCAAACTTTTCAGATTTGGTTTATAATCAAGAATAACTGTAAAGGAGTGCAGTGTGAGAAACAAAATATTAAAAATGTCGTAAACAATAGGCCTCCCCCCCCCCAGAAAAAGCATAACTGCAAGAAACGACCAATCCTTCTATATATACTTTGCTTGTCTGGGTGGGTGTTTGTTTGTAACCGATGAACGTCAAAACGGTTGAATCGATCGGGTCCGAATTTGAGGGACCTGACATGATCCAAGGAAAGGGTTGTGGATGGTTAGAATTGAAAAAATTTAAATTTATATAAATCCACGAAAAGAATCGATAAAAGAGCAACAATTAAAAGTAAAAATCGAGGGTGTGTGCGAAGCGCCCGGCCTGGAATTCTAGTTTCATAAAAATTTCGAATTCTGAACTATCTTTAATTTAAAGATTGCTTGTCTGTTGGTTTCCTACGTTATCCAATAAACGTTAAAACGGCTGAAATGATCAATATTTGTGTGGTAACTCAAACAAAAATAGAAAAGAGTAAAAAGGGTAAAAAGGGTCGAAAATGAAAAATTTTACAGAGCAAACCCATTTACATTGTTAATATTTAGATGATAAATATAAAAAGCTAAACGCTATGTATGCCTAGTAAAATACAATTTGTTTTATTATCTAATTTTTTAAATGAAGAACTTTGATAAGGATTTAGATATAAGGACTTACTGTATAATAGTGCTGTAAGATTGATGTATGAATGAAACTTTGAGGAGTAATCAACTCAGATTCTTGATTCTTGTTCAAGTCTCCTTCTCTGAGAAACTCATCACTCACTCTCTTCATGACATTAGAAGGTATAATTTCACTTAGTGGGCTTTGCAAAGGAATTTCGTAATCTTCAACAACTTTGGGATCTAGGATTCATTTCTGCAGCCAAATTGGAACAAGAAATCTACGAAATATTTCTTAGGAAATCTTGGAATTTCTTAATTCCAAAAATAATCCATTTTAACTAATTTACTTTAAACATTAATTTTCAATCATTTTTAATGTTCACAATGTATTCATTTGTAGTCTATTGTTCACTCTGACTGGTCTGATTTATAATAATTGAGAGTAATCTCACGTCCTACCACTCTGAGGGTTTGTTATCAACTGAGAAGATTTAGAAAGAGCGGACTAAAGAGAGAAACCCCGCAGCTTCCAGTGGTTTTACAGTCAACACCGTGAATCAATCTACTTATGTAATTCAAGTCAGTTTCTATGCACTTTAGCTTAAAGGAGCTTAATTTTGTGTCTAGATGGACCCTTTAAAGGGACTGTAGTCGGAATTTTAATGATAAAAAAAATAAATGAGAAATATTGTTAGCGAAAGCTATAGAGCCTATACTGGAGTTATTTTAAAAAAAATAGAAATTTTGAAAGTCCCTGATCTTGTCAAATTTAGTTCACTTTGTTATATGTATAAGTAGGATAGAGGGAATAATATTCCACTTTTCTTTGAATATTTTTTCACTCATTACATATTTCAGATGAAATAAACAGAATTCAACAATTTTTAGATATAATTCTCACTAAAACTCATATAGGTTTAAAGGACAAGGATGTGAATCAGACATGGAACTTTTATGATGTAGGGTCACATCAAAGTACGCCTGTACACTGTACAGTCTCTTTCAATTTTACGAACCTACCCATTTTGTTATGTGTAAGTAAAGTATTATCTTGGAAATGAGGTACTGAAAACACTCAAAACCCTCAAAACACCAAAACACTCAAAACACTCAAATCGCTCAAATCACTCAAAACACTCAAAACGCTCAAAACACTGAAAACACTCAAATCACTCAAAACACTCAAATCACTCAAATCACTCAAAACACTCAAAATACTCAAAACTCTCAAAATGGTTAAATGTTCTAAAACATTTGTCTGAAATAACATTTCAAATAAACAAAATTGCCTAAAATTTAGAAGAAAAAAAAACACAGATAATGTAACAACTTTTACACTTAATCTTATTTTCCTACAGATTTTTACTCAATTATAATCTGAAATATTTTGCTGATAAGAATCAGTTAAATATAAGGTGTATGAAGGTTTTGTTATTAGCATATTTACACAAAAACAGTTCGTGTGCGGTCCATGAACACGCTTTTGTTTTAGGAAATCTCAGTTTCAGGATTCTAGAAGGTCATTCTACCTTTTGTAAATACTTTTTGATATTTTACATCATGTACTAATGAATAAAACTGCGTAATTTTACAAAAATAAAAGTTTAGTATAGCTTTACAAGCCTAGCTCTTGAAATAAAGTAAAACATTATTTAAATTGTACCTTTGCGTTTTCCCAACATGCATTTTTTTAATTTTAAATTGTTTGTTTTAATTGAACTTATGTTGAATACTGTGTAATTTTAGACAAAATAATTTTAATTTTTTTCAAAATTAGCATTCTTATTCTGACCGACTATCATCATGGGGTTTCTCAACATATACGATGCATTTGCGTAAACATGATTACAAATCATGAATACGTCTTATATACAATTAAAACATCTTGCTGAGTTGATTCTATGCCAAAGATTTTTTTCTTTTTTTGTTAATTATAACTCTTTTAGGTTGCAAAATACAAAAATGTAAAATAAAATTAAAATTTATTCTGACAAATATTTGATTCCAGTTTTACTTGTTTAAGATAGTTTTGGATAAAAGTCAAGTTTCATATATTTCGTTTAATTTTCACTTTTTTGGTAAAATGTCTGTTACTCTTTCAATTTGTGTAGAGTGTACACTGTACAGTGTACAGAATTTAAGGTTTTGTAGACACGTTAATAATTCCACGAACCCTCCATTTAGAGAGCTGGGCATGTCCGATACATTGTCATTAATTTTGTCTTCGGTTTTCCTTCAAAGTGTTTCTGATAATTTCTCAATTGTTTCTAAAGCAAAAAATGGGCAAGTGCACTTTCACAGCCTGGAGATCACAAATTTTAAAAAATCTGTTTTTAAAAAACTTGATTTTTAATTGAAAGTATGCTTTCATATTTTTTAGCGTATATGCTTTAACAAAATCGGCCGACATCAAAGGATCAAATAGCTATGAGACTAAGTAATTTTACTAGATAGCCACACATTCCAAAATGGTTTCATTCCCTTTAAAAATAAAATGTCTGATTTGTATCGAATTCTTGATTTGCAATCTAAAGTTTAAAAAATAATCCCATCCCTGTATTTGAGGCTTTAACTCCAAGAATACAATTTACTAGATCTACAATTTGACCAGGGTTTTATTCAGGTTTTCGAAAAAATAAATAACAGTGCCATGATGTTTTATCCATCTTTGAATTGAGATGTTTATATGCATTTTCAATATTGTGTACACAATTCTAAAACAAAATATAGAAAGTCAAGGCGCTCCACGCCATCTTTGCTTTAAAGGGAGTGTTCGCGAAAAATGAATGGGCGTATAGGCTTAATGCGATAAAAAGCGCTTTTGATCCCTACTAATCATAATTCTATCTGTTGCGCCTATAAGGAGAAAATTGTTAAAGACGTCTCATACCGAATAACTTAGCGTCCATACAAATTGAGAAAATTGCAACATACGACTTAGAGACCGCAAAAAAATCAATTTAATTTTAAACAAATCATTCAGATATTACAACCTATAGTCATCAATTATCTTTCGCCACATTTGTATATAGTTTATATTTTATAATATTTTGTTTTGAATTTGATTATTTCTCTTGTCGCTTGCGCAACTATCTAAGAATGTCGCGCACCACTCACATTTTTCGAAATCCGTTAAAAACGTTTTTATTTCTCGCGAACACTCCCTTTAAAGTTTTTTTAATGAAAGGGACTGTTCACCTTATTGTAAATTTAAATGATGTCCAAAGAAACTGAATACCTCAAACGGCTCAGTTTCATTTGCCATAATACTTTTGCCATAAATACTTTTGCCATAATTACATTTGCCATAATACATTTGCCATAAGTAACACTTGCCATAAATTACACTTGCCATAAGTTACACTTGCCATAATGGTTACACTTGCCATAATTACACTTGCTATAATTACACTTGCCATGATTAGAATTTGATTAGAATTAACAAACATGGTGATATATATTTTTTAATTACAAATTAAATACAAATTACAATCTAATTCAGAGACAGTTCGAATTCGGGTTCGAATTGCACCTTAGCACATTTTAGCCGAACATTTCCAATAATTTACTTCTGTAGACAAGGCATTGTCTACATAGGTGTAGTTGTGTACCCTTACTTGTGGTCTCAACGGTCCTCCATTGTGAGGAAATATGGAGCTGAACTTGAGTCAACTAGTCTGCTAAAAACAAAGGGAAAACTAAAGTTGGGAATTTTCATGGTAAAATTTCCCGCATTTACAATAAAAAAGACAGATTTATATCCTTTATTTTTATGTTTATTGATTGAAAAATGTTTGATGTTCTGGGGGAAAAAATTAAAATAAAACATTCAAAAGCAATTTTTTTTTAATATATTTTACCAAAACATTTATCTGATTTTCCCTGAACAGCAAATATTGTCCCAAATTCAACGAATAAGACAAAAAAATGCATCGTTGTGAATTAAACATCCACTGTATAACGAAGTCGCATAAAATTGCATTTATCATGCAAAAACTCAATATGGCAAAATTAAATAGGTTTGAAGTAAGGCCTAAAATGTCAAGGAACTCGTGACAAAAGCTTAGAAATTGCAATTGTATGTCTTGCAGACTGATTTGCAAACTAGATTTCATGTGTGTAGCTTTTAGACCAAATTCTTTGGCATAGGAACTATGCTATAAAAGGGAGTGTTCGCAAAAAGTGAAGGGTAAAAAAAATGTTAAACAAAGGAACTTGCGCTTGCCAAAAAACCATAAATTTCGATCTCTAATTCTTTGCAACCAGGTGACGTAGATCTTGAATATTTTAAAATTTTGTTTCATCAAATAATCTTAATTTTGAAACCACAAAGGTTTACAGTTGCACCATTTCAGGTTGCAAAGAAATTAGAAAATTAAATTTTGTGGCAAAAACTAAGCATCTTCTAATTTCTTTAAAAAATATTATGTTTAATTTAGAACGACGATATTACA
>NW_019397664.1:0-15730 GCF_000591075.1 Eurytemora carolleeae | reverse complement strand
CTCCCTTTTCTTTATACTCCCTCACCTCCTCCTTACCTTTTACCTGATTTATTATCATTCTTATGTTTAAAATGTACAATGTACATTGTTTTTATCTGCAATTCTCATTCGTTTATAGTGGGCCAACCAATTAAAACAACCTACTCTGGTTAGGCGGGTCCAATCTACATAGTAAATTGTGATATTTTTTATTTGTATTATCTCGTGCTTTGTAGTTGAATAAAATATGAAATATGAAAAGCACTGACAAACACTATTATAGTCTACTCATCGTATTACAAACGTTATCAAATATAATGATATCCCTGGCAAAATAACAATTCTAAAATCTCTTAATTTATTTAAATTTCTCGGAATCAACCATTACCCAACCATTTAAAAGATGTTTTCAAGATTTTTTAAAATCCTTCTGTTGGTCTATAAATATACATATGTATTTAGAGTTTTATTCCAACTGATGATTGGGTTAGACCCATTAAACGTTTTGTCTTGGAAAATATAGATTTAAATATCTAAAATATATATTTAAACTGAAAAAAGTTCAAAATAATATCTATATACATATATATATTTCTTCTATCTGGGTGTCTGGCTGTCTGGCTGTCTATCTATCTATCTATTTATATATCTGTCTGTAAAACTAGCAGAAGACTCTGTAAGTCTACCTCTAGTTAGTGTATACTATATAGTAATTACACAACATAAAAGTTTGAACCCTATTTAAGCCATGAGATGAAAATACAATGAAATTCGAATTTTTAAACATAAAATAAGTTTGAAAGAGCCCGCTGTGTATTTTAGAATTCATTGCATTTCGTCTAAAATGAAACAATTCATTTTTTCCTTGTTAAAATGTAACTAAAAAAATTAGATCTAATATTAAAAGAAAGAGGCTTATTATTTGAAGAGAAGGGGGAATGTATTAGATATGAATTGAAGAGAATGGGGAGTTTATTAGATCTAATTTGAAGAGAAGGGGGAGTGTATCAGATCTAATGTGAAGAGAAGTGAGAGTGTTTTAGATCTAATGTGAAGAGAAGGGGGAGTGTATTAGATCTAATTTGAAGAGAAGGGGGAGTGTATTAGATCTAATGTGAAGAGAAGTGGGAGTGTATTAGATCTAATGTGAAGAGAAGTGGGAGTGTATTAGATCTAATTTGAAGAGAAGGGGGAGTGTATTAGATCTAATTTGAAGAGAAGTGGGAGTGTTTTAGATCTAATGTAAAGAGAAGGGGGAGTGTATTAGATCTAATTTGAAGAGAAGGGGGAGTGTATTAGATCTTATTTGAAGAGAAGGGGGAGTGTATTAGATCTAATTTTTGAAGAGAAGGGGGAGTGCATTAGATCTAATTTGAAGAGAAGGGGGAGTGTATAAGATCTAATTTGAAGAGAAGGGGGAGTGTATAAGTGCTAAAAACAACAACTTCTCTTCATTTCTCTTCTCTTTGCTAATATTTTCTTTTTGAAGTCAATTATCGGAAAAGAACTTAGAGAAGTTTTGCTACAAGATGTTTCACATATCTTGGTTTCTGCAACCTTTCACACACAAAACTGAGGAAATAATCAACAAAGCCTGTAATTTCTGCTTGAAAATATTCATTTGTGAATTTTCTGTTTGTCTTTTGTTCACTGTATAGAGTATTGTGCAATCTAGCTATCTTACTATCTAAATATCTATCTATGACGTACCTAACTAACTAACTAACTATATATCTATGATGAGATGACGATGTATCTAACTAGCTAACTATATAACTATGGTAAATCTAACTAGCTGACTACTACTTATTATGCACCTAACTAGCTAACGATCTATTTATGATGTATTTAACTAACTAACTATATATCTATGATATATCTAACTAACTAACTAACTATATATCTGTGATGCATCTAACTAGCTAACTATCTTATCTATGATGTATCTAACTAGCCAACTATATATCGATGATGCATCTAACTAGCTATCTAACTATAAATCTATGATGCATCTAACTAGCTAGCTATATAACTATGGTAAATCTAACTAGCTGACTACTACCTATTATGCACCTAACTAGCTAACGATCTATCTATGAAGTATTTAACTAACTAACGATTTATCTATGATGTATCTAACTGGCTTACTATCTAACTATGATTCACCTAACTATAGGTAATGATCTATCTGTGATGTGTTTAACTAGCTAACTATATATCTATTATGCATCTAACTAGCTACCTATCTATCTATGATCTAGCTAATGATCTGTTTATGATGCATCTAGCTAACTAACTATCTATCTATGATATGTATCTAACTAGCTAACTATCTTATCTAAGGTAAATCTAACTAGCTGACTACTACCTATGATGCACCTAACTATAGCTAACGATCTATCTATAATGTATTTAACTAACTAACGAATTATCTATGATGCATCTAACTAGCTACCTATTTATCTATGATGCATATAACTAGCTAATGATCTATCTATGATGCATCTAACTAGCTACTATCTATCTTTGATATGTATATAACTAGCTAACTATATATTCTACGAAGTATCTAACTAGCTAACTATATATTCTACGAAGTATCTAACTAGCTACTATATATTCTACGAAGTTTCTAACTAGCTACTATATATTCTACGAAGTTTCTAACTAGCTAACCATATATTCTACGAAGTATCTAGCTAGCTAACTATATATTCTACGAAGTATCTAACTAGCTACAATATATTCTACGAAGTATCTAACTAGCTAACTATATATTCTACGAAGTATCTAACTAGCTAACTATATATTCTACGAAGTATCTAACTAGCTAACTATATAAGAAGGTTGAATATATATTTCTCCATTAAATCTTCTCGACATATCTGCCAATACAAGGTTTACTGTATAGTGTATACCATACCCAGCACCAGCACATTATGCAATACTCATTATTATAATCTAAATTAAACTTAGTAAACATATATAGGTTTAAATCATGTGTATATTAAATGATATCTTTAAAAAAGTAAGTAGCTGGCCCAACTGTTTAGATTACACTTTTTTGTGCATTGCAAGAATTTTGATCAATGGTATTTGATCTTTTGATGTTTTTGCTATATAACTATTATTGATGAAGTTTCTGAAGAAAATTTGAAAATTTTAAAATTATAAAGGTACTGTAAACGAAAAATGAAAGGGGGTATAGGCTGAAAGCTAATCACTTTAGCTCTTGATCGCGACCCATGAAAGTTTTATCTGATGTTCCTGTCTCGAGAAATTGATATAAAACTGTGTTAAAATTATACGAAAGTTCATATATGTAAAATTTAGAAAATCTTAAACTTTAATCACGTGACCAGAACTATCACCAATGGCAGAGCAGTATACTGGTCAAGTGTCTCCGCCTGTATCACGTGACGGTCGTTACTGCACTGTTATTGGTGGAATTTCTGGTCAAGAAATACGGACGTATACATAATATTATGAATTAAATCTATAAAAAATAGAAATAACAAATATAAAATTAGAATTGTAGTAAGCCTAAGTTTACAATTAGCTTGCTCTGGGATATCATCCTTTTCAGATTGGTTGCATATTTGCTGAATTTGATCTTTTTAAATCCACTACTTTTATACAAAATTGTATATATATTAATTTTCGTATAAATTTGACAAAGTTGTAAATCAATTTCTAGAGATAGGAACATCAGATATAACTTTCATGGGTCGCGGTCGAGAGCTAAAGTGAATAAGCTTTAAGCCTATGCCCCCTTTCATTTTTCCTTTACAGTCCCTTTAAAGGGACTGTAGACGTATCTTCAAGTGACCCTCCTTTTGAAGTGTGAAATGCCCGATTCACAACGATACTCTTAATGTTCTCTTTTGAAATATAAATGTGCACAGTTGCATTGTAGAGATACAACAATTATATGATCATTTTTGAAAGAGAAGATGATGGATATTTCACTGATCAGAAAGTTGTTATGGTACAGTTGCAAAACGGACATGCCACTCACCCTCAACAATCTTTTTGCTGCAAAGTTGTGCAGTACTCTGACCGAAGAAATAGTGGGATTTAGTAGTGCACTGACCACTGTAAGATTTGCAGTACTCTGACCGAAGAAATAGTGGGATTTAGTAGTGCACTGACCACTGTAAAATTAGGCCTTAAAAGTAATTAGAGAATAAATGTTCTGTTTAAACGATTCAGGAAAAGTATGAAAAATATCTTCACAATATTCCTGCCAAGTGTAAAGGGATTTTTTTCCTTTTATGTAAATCTCTGCAGCAAAGACAAGCAAAAGAAGACTAAGATTAATTCTTCTTTTTCATTGTTAATATATGAATACAGTTTAAATCTTTGAAACATTTTAGATCGATAAAACTGCGACATTTAGCATGCTTTTACTTTGCTACATTTGATAAAGATAATATTGTATTAATAAAGTTCGTTCTGGTATTGGTATGTAGCCTTGTAAAAATGTCGTTTTTTAAATGTTTTTTAAATTTTTATTTTTACAAAAATGGTTCCGATAATTATTTTCGTGAGTTTGAAGCCTCAGACCAATACTTTCTTGCTATGTCGAAAAAACGTTATAGGGGATCCAAATGGGAATAGGGTTAAATCATGTACCATATCCTGCATACGCCTCTGTTTCTCAATGATTAAATCCTGTACCATATCCTGTATACGCCTCTGTTTCTCAATGATTAAATCCTGTACCATATCATGTATACGCCCCTGTTTCTCAAGGGTTAAATCCTGTACCATATCATGTATACGCCCCTGTTTCTCAATGATTAAATCCTGTACCATATCATGTATACGCCCCTGTTTCTCAAGGGTTAAATCCTGTACCATATCCTGTATACGCCCCTGTTTCTCAATGATTAAATCCTGTACCATATCATGTATACGCCCCTGTTTCTCAAGGGTTAAATCCTGTACCATATCCTGTATACGCCCCTGTTTCTCAATGATTAAATCCTGTACCATATCCTGTATACGCCCCTGTTTCTCAAGGGTTAAATCCTGTACCATATCCTGTATACGCCCCTGTTTCTCAAGTTCTGCCAATTCGTTTTTTATGCGCAATATTTTTTCTCTGTACGTTTTTCTATTGTCATTATTTTTATAGTATACATCTATAAGTTCGTCTACATATCGTGATTCTTTTTTAAATATTGTTTTTTTCTGAAACTTTTGTCAAATATAAAAGGTTTTCCAGAAATTTTGAAAATAACAAACAAAATATTTAAAATATTTTTCCAATTTTTAGAAAACATTTTTAATAAAATAACAGCATAATACAGAGTCCACAAAGTATTAAAGGGACTAGTGGTTTTTAATTTTTAGACAGAGATGCTCTGATTTACAAAGGTATCCTTTACACTTCTATCGGATCGAAAATGTAATAGATTAAAGAGACTGTAAAGGAAAAATGAAAGGGGGTATAGAATAAAACCTGAGAATATCAAGCGTTAAACGATACATATAAACATCTATCTGATGTTCCTGTCTCGAGAAATTGATATAAAACTGTCTCAAATTTATACGAAAATTCAAATATATGCAATTTTGTATAAAAATTGTAGTATTGAACAGATCATATTCAACAAATACGCAACCAATCGTTCCCACAGGAGCCTGAGAATCTCAGGTTTGCTCCTATTTAAGTTTTTTTTTGCATTTTCAACAGATATGATTGTTAATATTATTACATAATATTACATAGTCCGTATTACGTCACCAGAACTTCATCCATTGGCAGCGCGGCGTAGTAAACTGGTCACGTAATTTCCATCTGTTTCACGTGACAACGATACTGCACTGCCATTGGCTCAAGTTCTGGTGACATAATACGGACTATATGTAATTATATTATCAATTATATCTATTAAAAAGGAAAAATAAATAATAAAAATATAGTAGATAGATGTTTATATGTATTCTTTAACGCCTGAGATTAAGAATCCTATCCTATATCAGCTTTCATTTTTTCTTTACATTCCCTTTAATGTTTTGATAAGCTTCTATTAATAACAATTATCTCGACTGTTTCTGACGCAAAAATAGCATAAGTCACTTATAAAGAAAAACATGCTTGAAAAATATCAATTTTCGAGTATCTCAACATACAACAGTTCAGTTCCTGCAAGGTCATGGAAAGCAAATACTGAAAAAAAATGGAGTGTGTGCCTGTTCAAAGGATAAAAAAGCACTCATTCGGGAAAAAGAAAATTTGGATCTACACAATTGAGAAAATTCTTCCCCCCCCCCACCCCCTCCTCTGTAAAAGAATGAATAGGTTTGGATATTAAAGGATTAGAAGGAGCTGCAACCTCATTCTTTAGGGTTTAACATGTATTAGCCTTTGTAATCTATTTTCTTTATTTTCTTTCTAAATCAGGAAAATCTCCTTTATTTATTGAAATATGTTTATAGACGCTTCTAGAAAGAATCCTCCACTTTTACCGCAAATTCAAAAAATACTTTTGAATTTTTGTTTACGTTTTATAAAAAAAGGGCACGCCGCGTAATAAATTTGAAGGGTGCAGATATGATTGCTCGAAATAAAACTTTAATAGTTTTAAAATCTACATTCAAATATACATTATCATCCCCTCATGTTTTGATTGTTAACAAATAATTTATTTAGTGGTAACAGCATTTCTAGTTTTTGAGCAATGATATCTGCAGCATCAAAAGTATGTTTTCTACTAGTATTAATTTACTTTCACGAATTGAAGTTAACGAACTGAACAAATCGTTAACGAACGATATATGCACGAATTGAAGTTAACGAACTGAACATATCGTTAACGAACGATATATTCACGAATTGAAGTTAACGAACTGAACATATCGTTAACGAACTGAACATATCGTTAACGAACGATATATGCACGAATTGAAAAAACCGAACTTGTTCATCTCTAATTTTCAGGGCTTATACCTAAATATTCATTAGTTGCGGATTGTAAACATTATTCTACCAATTGCATGCAACTATAGAGATAGTAAGAACCAAGCTCTCTCAACAAATAAAGGGAGAATCTACCAAAACATACAAATTAAAATAAATATTAAATATTAAATAAAATTTTAAAATAAAAATTAACATGTTTTAAAAAAAGAGAACTATCCAAAACGATATTATGAGAAAACAGTTAGTGAAATAAATGCAATTGCCTTAAGTCTCTGATGGTGGTAGCTCCCTTTGACAATTAAAAATTAATTAGTGGAAGCAAATTGAACAATTTTACACCTCATCTTTGACCCAGGAAAGAGCCCCCACAAAATAAATGCTGTGCATGCCTTATAGAGAGAAACCTTAAAAGTGTAGAGTAGAAAGACGAAATAACTGAAATCTTTTGTGTTTTAATGTTGTTAGAAAACAAATAGTTTTACTATTCCGACTGACGTCTGGTTTACCTAAAATAGACTTGGGGGTGGGGGTCTTATTGACTCCTCCCCCCCCCTCTAATTTTGGAAAGCCCTTCAATAATCTTATAAAAAATCGTAAATTTTAAAAATTCAAATATTTATTGCAAAATCTAGTTATTTAGCGAAAAGTGTGCAACAGCAATAATTAAAAATTTTTGAAAAGCCCTTGACCCAGGGAATTCAAAACCTAATTGTGTAGAAATTTAAGAAAAAAGAGCAAATTCCTTCTGTACAAAAATCTGTCCAAAATTTCTGTTACAAAATTTTTTTTTGTTACATGCTTTCCAAAGAGCTATAAAATGTTGAAATCAAATGACTGTATGTTGGTCTAAATAACAGTAAAAATATGGTTTTTAAAGTGTTTTCTTTGTTTGTCTGTATTAAAACTGAATATATCATAATTTCAACCAGCATTGAATAATTCTTGATTAAAACTCTAGAAAATGGATTATTTTCTTGATAATGTAAACTAACACGATGTTCTGATGGTGACATAAATAACAAGAATAATAATATGAAAGTATAATGATTTATAAAGTGTGGGGGTAGAAACTCTAGGAGTATAATGGCTCTATACCAGGCAAACCTCACATTAACCCTGCTTCTATATTGTAACATATAAAGCACATTATAAAATACACTTCAACTCTACGAGATCAAATATTATCAAAGTTTGAAATATCAAATCACTCTTTTTTCAACCTCTTGGTATTATAAGGATAGCAAATTAAAGGCAGATATTAGTTCCTTAAAAGTTAATTAAAGGGACTGTAAATGTAATTTCAAGTGACCGTTAAGTTTTATTTCTTAATAAGGAAGGTTTCCTAATCTGTTTTTTTGTAAAGAACGCGAGGGAAATCAACGTCTTTGACTAAATTATTTTCTTGATTGTAATTTTTTTTGATAAAAGTGTCTTGCTAATTTCTGCAACAGAATCAAAGAAGTTATTTATAGCTTCTGGAACCAATCATTGGCGACTGGCGAGCATCAATGTGTTTGCAACCAAAGAATCAATCTTAGTCAATTCTCACAGATCGTTGTGGAAATGCCCGGAATTGAAACCAAGTGAAAGTGTTAGATAGCTCGAACTTGGGTGTAACTCGATAGATCAAACACAACTTCAGGACTTCTTAAGAATTGCAGAAAACCAGCACTTTGCTCCATTAAACCTGAAGCTTAAAAGTGCCTTGTATTTCCTTGTATTTCCTTGTATTTCCTTGTATTTTCTTGTATTTCCTTGTATTTCCTTGTATTTCCTTGTATTTCCTTGTATTTTCTTGTATTTCCTTGTATTTCCTTGTATTTCCTTGTATTTCCAAAGCAGACCTGTGGTCTTGAAAGTTGTTGCGTAATTGTCATACCTGCGTGCATATCACTGCGTGCGTCCACGAAAAAATGCAATCTTCCTATTTATCAAGCATTAAATACAGAGTTCTTGCTGTGAGTTAATGTAAAAGGAACCTGATTTCGTTTTATAGTATAGCACCCTCCTCCCCCCGACACTTAACCAAATTTCTTATTTCTAGTATACACCTACCTCTTGCACTCTTGTTTTCATAATTATTTGTTAACATGGTTAACAGACCTCCCTCTCCTCTCTCTCTTTCTCCCTTTTCCCTCCTCCTGTTTCCTGTATATCCCACTCTTTCTCTTCTTATCCTCTTTATTTCCCCCCATTCCCCCTCCCTTTCCTATATACCCCCCTCCTCCTTCTTCATAAGATGGTCTGTCTGATAAGTCCTGGTATATCCATGAATGCTTGGTATGTGCATGCATATCCTAACCCTGATCTAATAGGAGCAGACATAACCAAAGTTGCAGGTAGGGATGTTAACGTTTTCAAAACGATCGTTTCGTTATGAGACGACGATGAAAAATCGAAAACAAAACGATTGTTTTTAAAAAGTTCGGTTTAAAAACGGTCGCTTTTAAAACGATCGTTTTTAAAACCGATATTTTTTTCAAAATAATCGTAAACGATCGTTAGCAAAGAGAGGAGGAGGAAACCAACCTGAAGGGCATCAGTACTTATCATTGAGCAGTTAAAAAAAAAAAATATCAAGAAGCTTTAGCTCCCCCACAATTTTTTAACTGCATGTGAGACAACATTAGATAAATTAGCATGTAATTTTTTTCAAAAACGATCGTTTTTATAAAGTTTGTCGTTTTCGTTAACGACGACAACTCTTCGTTAACGATCGTTAATGACAACCCTTTGTTAACGATCGTTAAAATATTTATCAATGACAATTTTTATCTTCAAAAACAATCGTATAAAAAACGGTTGCTAGTCGTTTCCACTAATCCCTGTATGGTCCACAAACTGTGATCCAGTGTATGGACCACAATCTGTTGGTCCACAAAGTGAAGGTCCACGACATGGTCCAAAAACTAAAAGATCCACGACATGTTTCACAAACTGGGATTCAGCGTATGGAGCAAAAACTGTAGGGTCCACAAATGTAAATATAATATAACTGCATTTTACTTGAAAATCTTATTTTGAGAGTATATATTACAGAGTACAGACTAGATATAAGAAGCCCTCAGTTAATATTTTTATCACTTTAACCCCGAAAATGTTGAAAGTTTTAACTTTTAATACGAATTTAACACTGTAATTTACACCAATATTTTTGCTTTCATGTCTTGTTAGTGTGGTGTGGTGTGTAAAACTGCCAATTAAGGATTTTTGGATGTTATCTAAGTTTTATGTTTCTTTCCCAACCTATACGAAGACATTTATAATTTTTTAAGATCATTTTAAAACGTGGTGAGACGTTCATGGTGGCATGTCTGGTTTTTGGTCATTACTAAACCCTTCTTCATTTTCTATAACAAAGAATGTAGAACAGACGTTAAAAGATATAGGAAAAGAAAAATGTGGGACCTGAACAAAACAAACATAGGAAGAATTAAATGTAGGACAAGAATAAAGAATACAAGCGATCCAACGTTTTAGGACACAGACAAGCATAGAGAACGAAGAAGAACTTGCTGCAGAAGTTTGGGTTGGGGCTGGGGGTGGGGTAAGTCGACAAGTGAGGAAGGGGAAGGGTTAAGTCGGGGAAGTCAAATATAAACATTGTTAAGTAAACTCATTAAATAATTTGAAGTCTAATTGCAAATTAAGCGTTATTATGTAAGAATAAGTATAGAAAAAAAATAGTTTTGTCTCAGCTTCAGTTAATGCTCATTGCTCACCACAACATTAAAACCAGAAAGTCAGATAAATTAAAGCCCCCCACCACTAAGCCCTTACGAGGCAGGTAAAGAGAAGGCTGGGAAACTTTGTGTTGGTTACTCTTAATCTACATTGCATATTCTAAATATCCACCGCGGGGGCACTTTTAATTTGTGGATATTTAAAACAAAATTTCAATATCTTCAAAGTATTATCTAGAGGAAAAATAAAAGTTTTCCCCCGTTTTATGAAACGTTTATAAGTCTCTAACTTTAAGTCTCAAACAACTACGTGTGATTTTTGAACTATACTACTTTATGATGCCAGATGGACTATTTGTTAAAATATGTTCTTCTTTAAAACTCGTTAAATAAACTTTTAGACGTGTAATGTTAAAATTATTATTTGATTACTAATTAAAAAGTAAATATCATCGGCTGTCAAGGGAATATTGTATGTTGTTCTAAAAGGAGTTCCAAGACCCAAAAAAGGTTTAGAATTAAGCTTTTACAGGGTGTCCCAAAAAGACGGGAATTAATTGACGACTTCTATATCATCTTTGTTCCATGCTTATTATTTCGTAGACATGATTTGTAGAAAAACATTTAACACTGAAAACTATATAGTCTCGAGATTTTCAAATTGTGGTCTACCATTTTTTTTACCTTCAAAATTGACGGAGATATTATGAAATATGTCCAGGTTCCATTTCATTAAACGGTACAAATGTTAAATAACTCCGTCAATTTTAAAGATACAAAGAAGGTAGACCACATTTTGGAAAGCTCATTAGACTTTCAATCTTATTTTTATGAATTTTTTGTTATTTATCAATTATCGGAAATCAAAGACGATAGTCAAGTCGTCTCTCATTTCCTATGTTTATTTGGACTCCCTGTAGTACGGAACCAGTATAACAAAATAGCTGCTTGACACTTTTTTCGACTAAATTCCACTTTATATAATGTTCTGTACTCTGTGGAAGTCGGCCTGGGGTGAATTGGTTCAAATTCTTTAAGGATGGGGCGGGGGGAGGAAGGAAGGGGNGATAAAGGTTTTAAGGGTACCGTTGTGAATCGGACATTGTCATCTTTCCATTCAGGGTCAATTGAAATTAGGCTTAAAGTCCCTTTAATACTAAAAAATAAAGCAATGAAATAAAAATGTTAAATGTCTTCTCTGATAAATGTTGTTGCAGAATAACTGATATTTGAGAGGGGGAAAATGAAGAAATTGATATTTGTTTTCAATTTTTATAATATCTTTACATTGTTTTACTTTGTTTCAATTTTCGTTCACAAAACATGGTTTTCTAAACCATAAAAGTACAGTTTGAAATTACAACTTTGATGAAGTAAACATCAGTCAACTGAGTTAAAGATAAATACATAATTTTGGATTGTATTGAACAAAAATTATTTTGCATAGATAAATAAATAGATAAATAAATATATAAATAAAAAACATAATCAATAATTAATAAATAGATAAACAAATATAGTGTGTCCCACATCATATAGATCTTTCATAGATCACAATTGTGATTTTAGGAACTAATCAGAAAATTTTTTAAAAATTGATTAATTTTCAAGAGTGTATGAAAGTTTTCTTGCAAAAAATACTAAGGTTTTTCGAGTATTATGTGCTTATTTTGGTGTTAAAGCTTGGAGATAATCAAATATGTATGGAAATGAAAAAAAAAAGATTATGAAATGAATAGATGAAAAGATAAATAATATCATGTTATCTATAATATAGTAGAAAAGATTGGAGAACTCGGAAATACGACATGATCTTTATAGTCTGGTTTTGAGATTCTCAGTTCAGTTTGGTCAACTTTTATAACCAAAATTGTATTTTACGACCAATCGCGGGTAAACGGCGGAAGCAACACTGGGTTCTCAAACTAGACTTTAATATTGGATAAACGCTAAATAAACCAATATTATATAAATTATAATTATCCTAAATGTACAAAATTGCATTCTAGATTTTGTAAGATGCATTTCTAGCTGCAGCCATTCTTAGATTTTAGAAGAGAAAGAAACTGAACGCTGGCCACAAATTCTAATTGTCTTATCTCTATAGCTTAACAATGTCGTATGTACAGACTTTTAATATTTTAAACTCAAGAATTCTGCTGGGTAAAATTTTTGACTGCAAAATGGAAAAAAATATGCTATGCAAGTGTTTTTTTGTTCCTTTAACTAGAAATACTTTGCTAGAATTCATGAACACATTTTTAAACATTTGTTAAAGAAAACAGTCAAAACATTATAATTTCATTCCCAGCTTTATTCCCATCACTCTCATTTGTAGTGTAAACCCAATCAGACTAAATTATACTCCCTTAAACCCTTATATTGGTCTGGCAGAAGATAGAACATAGGCGGTATTTTTACTCTTTATTACAGATATTTACAATCGTGTAATTACTACCTATATTTACTTCGTGTAATTAGTAATTACAGCCTGTACGGGTTGTAAAATCATGGAAGAGGGAGATTTAGCTACCCAAGGCGCAACAAAAATCTACTTCAAAGGGAAGGGGGGGGGTGCTATTGTAATGTTCGTATAAATCTATTTACCTTTCATAAACTATGATTAATTTTATGTATACAAATATTACAGTGCTTTAGTATTAAATTAGTATTTTTTTAATTATCTTTAATAATTCATATAGTGTTTTAATAAAGTGAATAATTTAATTTTATCAAATTAATAATAAAATGATTTAGCTCTTTCAATTAGCTTTAAAAGATTTTTTTCAAATACTAAAAATTGATCTAGTATTTTTCAACTATCTATAAATAGTTAAGTATTTTAGATAGACAAAAAAAATTCAGTATTTTTTTCAATTCTTAATAAACGATTCAGTACTTTTTTAATTCTTAATAGATAATTTAGAATTGTTTAATTATTCATGAATAATTTAGGATTTTTTTAGTATACTATTCAAAAATATGATTTTGTATTTTTTATAATCAACAGAAAATGTGTAATAGTTCAGGCTATTTTTCATCTAATTTAGATTGTTGTTTTCCAGCCCCAGTTCCCTATTTTTTCCCCCTTTAAGTTGAGATAAAGAATACATGTCTCTAGTCTAGTCCCAACTAGTCCCAACGTCAGCTCAATACAAATATACTAGAACTCTAAGTTTAGGGTGCAAAGGAGGCTTTTAATTAAGTTTTAAAAAGTACGTCAGAAAAATGTTGAAAAAACTTTTTTAAATTTGGACAAATATTATGTGACACATGTTATTACCTCCATTTTTCAAGGGCTTTTAAAAAATATTTAAAATTAATTAACAAAAAAGTTATTTGCTGTTACACCGACCACTCGTTTGACCGTCCTCCACCCTAACCGTCGTATCAAAACATTTGTTTTGCAAAATTTGTTCAAAACTATGAAGTTGAATAAATTGAAGAGGTTTGAGCGTTCTTATAGTATCAGCCGTTTAAAAGTGGAAACAAATTAAACTACAGGGGTGGCATCCCCCCCATCATGATAGGGTTAATTTCAAATTATATTCATTGATCCCCCAGTTGAATTATTTATAAAATTTTGCAGAATACTAATTGTTAAACTTTTTAATTGATATTGTATCTCTAGGAAAAGTGCTATACTTCGTTATAAGAGGCCGGGGAGGGGAGGGGGGATTTTTGTACTTAAAAAATTTGGTTTTCTGCTTTCTATAGGTAAAGGAGGGAAGGGTAGGCATATGATCGATATTGTAAATTTTCTGTATATTTTATTTGATCAAGAAATCGACAAGTTGTTTCTCAAAAATCTTTAGAATCCTTTGTTTTTAATTAATGTTATTTAAATATCGTTAGATGATAATTTGAGTTATGGGGTTGCAGGATTAAAAAAACAAATTTAACTCGGCTAATTGTTTTCTAGGCCAAAAAAAAAATATATTCTTAATTTTAGATTAAAACGAAAGAATTATTCTTTATCAATTTAATCATAATTGAAATGGAAATGGAAAAAACGAAAACTTTTGTCGCTGATTTAAATTATTGCTTCAAAATGAAACGATTATTTGATATAAAGAATAACTCTTTAGTCCTTATACTGCTAAATAATGTAATTTTGTAATAAATAAGGATTAAAATAACTTTTATCAGAGACTGACCAAATATTGGATATTAGGAACGGAAATAGACAGATATTAATAATAATTGTCAAATATACCTATGTCAACTTATTTGAAGGGATTGTTCATTTTATTTCAATTCTATTAACAGAGTGACCTGTTCGATCAGTACCCTTGACACCTTCGTCTGATCATCAAATACATCAATTCGTTGCTTATTGTAAAGTGCAACACTTTCTTCTCAAAACTATAATGGTCGATCAGATGACGTCTCCTATAATGGTCGATCAGATGACGTCTCCTATAACTGTTTGCATCCTAAGTTTCCCCTGCAAACATTAAGACTACGACATGCCGATGATGAACATAAAAAGTCCAGAATTAGTTATCCGACATCTTCGCCATCGGCACTTAATGGTATGTTTAATTGTTTCCAGGATCATCTATTAGATAAGAATCTACATCCAGCGGGAAAACTGTAGTCTCCCAAAGCACGTCATTTGAACAGACCTTTTTCATAGAAATTTGTAACTGAGAGGGAACATGGAAGGAACAGCCTCTGAGAATTCGAGTGTACACTGCACTGTACAGTGTACAGTGTACCATACACAATGCACTCTGTGCACACGTGTTATGCTAAAATGACATTCCGTCATCCTTTTAAATCGGACATGCCACAATTTACAAATGGAGGGTGATTTAAGATTACGCCTACAGTCCCTTTAACTAATATTTGGGATAATAGTACTAGGATGGAACCAAGGGCACTTTTTTTAAATTTCAAAGAAAAAATGTTAAAGATTTGAACTTTCAAAATAATATTAAAAGGCCACAAAATACATAATATTATAATAATGTGTTGTCTTCGTTCTTTCTTTTAATCAAGAAATGTCCCGAAGGATTTTATAATATTTATAACTTATATAAGCATTAATATATTTAGACTTAGCTAGATTACTTTTATAAAAGAAACACATTTTAGAATCCTCGACAACATTTTATAAGCAAAAAGTTATTAA